>NC_062567.1:45840033-46142783 GCF_022837055.1 Prionailurus viverrinus | reverse complement strand
ATTCCTTACCTTCTTTCCTGTAGACAGTTGGACCAAATGCCTTAAACAGTGTTAAAGAGTGAAATATATGCCTAGAACAGTGATGGAGTATATACCCTTTGAGTTTATGCAATGTTAATGTTAAAAAGTTAACTTTTTAACAGTTAACTTGTAATAAGCTATCAGAGACACTGTTCACAGAGACTCTCCCTAGATGCTGCATATGAACAGGAGTCAAGAGTTAAAAACAATTATCCAAAGTTTTGTTTGTGTGCATCCTTACTAGGGATGAGCAAACTCCAATAAAATACCCGACACATGCAAATAATGTCAATTCTAACTAAGTATTTTACCCCACCAGCAATTTCCTAAGGAATTTAACCTCTCTTACCTTTGTTTATTGTTCGGTCTTGTCTTTTCCTTGATTCTTGGCCTGAGCCATAAGTTGACTTTTCTGTTTAAAGGTTGCTTCTGTTTAAAACCAAAGCAAAACTGTTGATACATATCACAGGTAGGGAGAGTACTTTTTGAGGACATAAATTTTATTCCTCCTTTCTCGAACAGAGCCTCGTCTTACATTTTTGTCAACTTTGGCACAACCAAGAAATTTTTTAAGTGCTCACAAGCTTCAGGAGTTTGTTTTGCTACTTTATGTAAATAGAAATGTGTGGGAATTGCCTGTTTGGGCTGGTTCCTTTTAAACTTTTCAACACTATCTGACTGTCTTCTAAAAATTTCTGGATGCAGCTCTGAATACAGTGATATATGTGGAAACGTTATAGAAGCTGTGTGTGTGTGTGTGTGTGTGTGTGTGTGTGTGTGTGTGTGTGTTTAGGTTAAGAGCTCTGCTTTTAAAAGGTATTAAAAAGAGTTTATTTTTTAACAGCTCCTGAAAACTTTGGGCTTAGCCCAACAAAACCACCAAAATCTTGTAAAATTTTAATAAGCAGTCTTGACAATCTGCTATCTGGCATAAATCCTACTCTAAAAGAATTCCTTTTCTCAAAGCATCTATAACACGCACGCGCGCGCACACACACACACACACACACACACACACACACAGTGACTAAGTAGAATAAGATGGAAAAGACAAAAGCATCCTTGGTCTAATATACCTAAAGAAAAACTGTGTGGCTTATTTTGAAACAACAATAAAGATACCACATATTTATGTAAATTCCAGTGATCCTAACCCTCTAGCCTAACAGACCTCCACCAGATTACAAACAAATCAAGAACAACTCTGTGTCTTATTCATCTCCTTATTCACCTCCCAAATATTTATTGAGTGCCAGGATCTTGCATTTGATGAAAAGGAAGACAGAAAGCCTAGCACTGAGCAGGTCCTCCATAAAAGCCTGCTGTCTGGAATTGGAATCACCAAGCCATCTGCCACGGCTTTGCTCCTTTGTTCTTGAAGCATTACCAGTGACCCTCTCTCTCCTCAGAAAAGAATGGTAAGGGTGCCTGGGTGGCTCAGTCAGTTAAGCGACCGACTTCGGCTCAGGTCATGATCTCAAGGTTCATGAGTTCGAGCCCCACATCGGGCTCTGTGCTGACAGCTCAGAGCCTGTAGCCTGCTTCAGATTCTGTGTCTCCTTCTCTTTCTGCCCCTCCCCCACTCGTGCTCTGTCTCTCTTTCTCCCTCTCTCTCTCTCAAAAATGAATACACATTTAAAAAAATTTAAAAAGAAAAAGAAATTGGTGACATTCTTTTCCCCCTGGTATCTTCTATCCATTGAGATCAAAATTTTGAAGGAATTTAAAGAAACTTCTTTTTTTTTAATGTTTGTTTATTTTTGAGAGAGAGAGAGAGAGAGACAGAGCGCAAGCAGGAGAGGGACAGAGAGAGAAGGAGACACAGAATCCAAAGCAGGCTTCAGGCTCCGAGCTGTCAGCACAGAGCCCGACACAGGGCCTGAACTCACGAACCACAAGATCATGACCTGAGCTGAAGCCAGACACTCAACCGACTGAGCCACCCAGGCACCCAAGAAACTACTTCTAGCAAAAACATTTTAGATCCCTGTACTGGACTGCTGAATGATACTTAATGATTAATTGCTTAAGCTTCCTTCACATGCACTGATAGCAATGGTTTTACCCTCCGAGTAGATAATGGCCAGTAGTCAGTGTTCATGCCGAGTGCAGGCATTGTTTAAGGATGTCACAAATACTGATTCATTTAATTCCCACAACAACCTTATGAAGTAGGCACATTTCATATATGAGGAAACTAAGGTTTGGAAAAGTAAGTTATGCACAATTAACAGCTGTGTGAACCTGGGATTGGGACCCAGGACTCTGGATTCAGAGCCCATGGTCTGATGCACTCAATCAATAATGGAATCATGCTTAGAAAAGATTGCTTTCTCATTTTGTACATACGCACAGTTTTCACTCTATGAATGCTTAAGAGACATTTTCTCAGAATAACTTTACCATGCATGGTATTGCGATAAAAGTTAATCTGATAATCACCATCCTCAGAGTGGAATTTTTGCCTTATCTATCAATTCCTTAGATTTCATCAGTTCTTCCATTTTTTTTTTTTCATACTTGAGGAAGGTAATCCAAATTACATAATTTACTTAGAAAGTAGACATTTTGTGAACGGTGGGACTAGGGAATTAGATGTAAACTGTTCCATGTGGCGTCTACAAGTCGTCAAATGTTTTAACAGTGCACACGGTTGTGACTCTTATTGTTTCATACCCTTGTGTTTCCTGTCAAGAATGATGGCAGTTCCCCGGTGAAAGGCACAAGAGCAGTACTTGCTGTTGTTCAGACACTTTCGGTTGGAGATTCTTTTCTGATAGCAGGGATGCTAGTACCTGGCAGCAGAAGTAAATAGGTGTTGAGTTGCCACCAATGTCCCTGAGAGTCTAGGCTATTTAATATCCTCACATTTGGAGTGATTTTTAACAGCTCTGTAAAGACAGCCATTCCCACCTATTGTGTTTCCCCCATGGGTTCCACAAAGTTTTGACAATAAAAGGGAGGGAAGTAATGCAGAATTTATAAAAGATATGGAACATCAAGAAAAGATTAACTGAAACCACAGGGAAAAGGAAGTAGATGCTTATGAGAGACTATGGAGAAATGAAGAAAAATGATATACCCTTTGATAAAAATTTTGTTGTAGAGCATTCCAGTACTTCGTTGTATTTTAGCTGGGCGACAGATCGACATCCAGGGTGGTTTCTCCCCATATAATCTACTTGCCACATAAAGTTTCCTGATACCTCTTTTGATTTGATTCCCAGACCTCTGGCACTAGGACTGTTCATCTACTAGAATTACTTTTTTGCCCATATGGATTCTCATGCTGTATGAGGGCAGAAACTAACCCCACCCTCCTGTTATCTCTGGTGTACTCAAAGGCTTGACTAAATGGGTCTTCCACTTACTATTAAGTCTATGTACTTATTATTATTGTAGATATTCTTAGTCTACCAAGGTGCCAATAATTATGAATACCTGGTCGTTACAGTCCTGTGAATTAAACAGAAAATTTCCTGTCTTCTCTGTTTCCTAGCAAGAGATATGGTGATAGTACGCAAAAAGCCCCAATCTGTCACTAACTAGCTGTGTGAACTTCAAGAAAGCATTTTATTTTTCTGTGCCCAGTTTGCTCAGCTGTGAAGTGGAAGGGGTCAACAATCTCCACAATCCCATCTAGATACAAATTTGTGGTATTTTTCTCAATGCATGTTTAAACAGCCCTAAAATAGGAAAGGAAATATTTCCTGTGACTTTTAAACCACGAACACCACTAATTTCACCCCATGTTATGAATGCTCTGTTTTTCAAGCTCAGTCCAGATATTCAGATACTGCTGGACAGTGACCATTTTACTAAAGATGTTTTCATATTCGTTCCAGTAGACTTACTTCCTGATAGTACCCAGTTCTTTAAAATGTGTTTTCAAAATTAATCTCAGAAAATTCTATTTATTAATTAGAGGCATGGTTTTTAGAAAAGGATGTTTACTTTTTATTCTGCCTTATGTGTTGACATTTTCCCCAGTATTTCTTGCAATAATTTGAAAAGTCATCTCCCTTTCTCTGTCTCTCTCTTATATGTATCTATATATCTTATGGATCTAGGTGACTTATATATGGTTACTATTTATATATAGTAATGACGGCCCAACATGCATGTGCAGAATTACAAAATTTTGTTGAGACTGCTTACAAGTTTAAACCTAAAGCTCCCTAAAACACACCATGATATGTATTTCCTTTTGTAAAGTCAGCTTTTAAAGAGAAATTAACCTTATATATAGTGCACTCTAATTGTATTCTTTATAAACTATAAGAATAAGATGAACCTATCTTAATATTTTAAAAACAATAATATACAAATAGGTACTGAAATACTCTATACGGTTTATACTGTAGCATGATTCTATATAATTAGTTTTCCATTGTTAGATAAGAATGATGGAAATTAATTATATAAGTTGATTTGTAGGCAGGTAATTTTACTGTCAAAAAATAATTTGCTCACGTGTTCTGATATTTGATGTGAATTGTAACTGATACTATTTTAGTTCCATCTCCTGTGTTAATTTCTCATTTAATGTGGTTTGCTCCATTTTCCTAATAGCAATTACTTGGCGAGCTGTCAGAGGTAACCCACATTTGTTCCCTCATGGCACTTCTTTTTAATATCATTTTTTGGATTCAATTTCTGGACTTAACACCCTCCAAATGTTCCAGCTGTGCCTTTTTTTTTTTTTCCACTGCAGAGCTCCAAAGAGACCAAATTTAGAGGAAAAATGTGTAGGTTAAAATTTTAAGAACAGTTCAATTTCAATGGCTTGGTTGGGCTTACTTGCATAACTTCCCCTTGAAGCAGTCTCTTACATGAATCAGGAGCTTATCTCTAAATAACTGTCCTTAATCCTGGAGAATTTGAACTTTAGTGGCTAAAGTGACTCATTCTGACTTAATTATCAATAAGAAAGTAAATTTGCCATGGGCTCTAGTCATTCTGACTCCTTGCAGAGAAAGAGAAGACGGATTTTGTTTTAAACAGAACTTTAAATATATTTGTGGGAGATAGGAGGGTGACAGTCACTATAGAGAAGTTGGTCTACCTCAAGGTGACCAGTCATGCCGGTTTGCTCGCAAGTGAGGGTTGTTAGGGACTTGGGACTTCCAGTGCTAACACTGGGAGAGTTGTGGGCAAACCAGGAAGAGTTTGGTCAAGAGTTTTTGGAGGCAGGATTTAGAGCTTCAGGAGAAGAAGGTGCAGGGTGTGGTTCAACTCTCCAAGACTTCCTGGAAGTTGAGGAGCCATCAATTTGGATCTGCCTCCAAGAGACAGAAATAATGAAGGGAAGAGCAGTAACTGGGTGGTGGGTAAAGGAGAGTAAAGAAGATTGGGAGGGACACAGAGAAGTGATTTCAAGAGTCAGTACTGATGCTCTGTTTCCTCCGCACCAAGAGTGAGGAGTCGACTTCCACAGAAACGCTGCCCTGGTTGCTGTTTCAGAGCAGGTCCTGATGGTCTGAGGAGACACTTCTCCCCCTTTTCATTCCATGGGTTGGAGACACGAGGCAGGAAGAAAGGATCAGGAAAAGGGGGAAATATGCAAGTAAATTCATGACAAGTTTTCATATGGTTTCTGTTTAATCAACTACATGTATTTTAAGTCTATTATTCTGTCAGCTGGTACTAATAAAGTTGCATTATGCAGCAATGACGGAAATGAGGTGAGGCACGAGTTTTGGTGAGCCTGTCTTCAGACTTGACTGTGACAGTAACACACAGCATATCCCATTTTTCACAGTATTATTTGATGGATAGCAGAACACTAGCTGCTCTTGTTTTTATGAAAGCAGAAAGTATGAATCATATCATGGAATGCAGGGCTGATAGGATTTTTTGTTTGCTTGTTTAAGCTTTAAAAATAACAATTTAAACTGACACTTTTGAGATCCTAACATGAGAATTCACTGACCCTTTATGAAATTACATGCAAAGGCTATTCTTGTCAAAGGAACATTGCATCTACATTAATCAGATGACTTTGGTGTGTGCTAAGTATAACATTTTGGTGATATTGCTGTATTTTGGTTGCTTTTAAATGTCTTATTGGCCCAAATATAGGAATATTATTTTATGGGGAATGATGATAATAATAATAATAATAATAATACTATGAACTCTATTATTGAATATATCAGGAACGTTTTTAGGCCTCCAATGCCGGGGGCATCAGCAGCCTCTCTTTCTGATCTAACTTGTGTCCCATCTAACTTCGTGGCACACTCTTATGGATCTTGCCCTCTGTTCCTTCCCTCCCTCTTCCCTTCTTTCTCCCCCCTCTGTATATCCCAATAGCTGGCAGCATTGCAAACCCTTCTTTCAGTTCTGCTTTCATTTCTGCCTGATACCCTTCCCACCTTCTTCACCCCACTGGCTGGTAAGTGGTAGCTTTTAGGGAAACAGCAGAGAAGAACCGGGTTTCTTCCCACACCGGTTTCCACAGGTGTGACTCATTTGCTGTGAAGGCAACTGTGATGATAGTGTGGTTTTTTTGTTTTTGCTTTTTTTAAAAATGTTTTTGAGTAATGATTTAATTTAAAAACGGTGTGTGTTGTGTATTTTTATGTTTTTCATCTCTGTGGAAATTGGGGAGCCTTCTTTTAAAATCAATACCACCTTATATTTGGGCCAATTTAGGAATTAAAAGTACATACTGTTCTAACCAAAGGACCAGATTACCAAAAGGCCTACGTTTTTGCATTTTTTTCTGCTAATCTTGAATAGTAGCATAATTAAAATCATGCCACTGCAGTATATAAACTTTACCTAAATGATAAGTCATTGTTCTGTATCTTTGATCTTACCAAAAAACGCAAAAAACAAAAAGCACCCAAATACTGCCTTTTGAGAATTTGGAACTTGTTATATTGCAGTTATTTATTAGTTAAGATTATTTTGTTTAAAGTTTTAATTCTCCTGTGTAGTTTAATAGGGAATATACATAAATAAAGTTTTCTAATAGCCTAACAATCATGATTTAAAACTTACTGAAAGTTATTGTGTATTTTATTTTATTTTATTAAAAATTGTTAATGTTTATTTATTTTTGAAAGAGAGAGAGGGACAGAGTATGAGCAGGGGAGGGGTAGAGAGAGAGAGGGAGACACAGAATCAGAAGCAGGCTCCAGTCTCTGAGCTGTCGGCACAGAGCCCAACGCGGGGCTTGAACCCACAAACTGTGAGATCATGACCTGAGCTGAAGTAGGACCCTTAACTGACTGAGCCATCCAGGCACCACTGTTATTGTGTATATTAACACATTCACCTTTTTTAATACAAATCCCCACATGGACTGTTTTTAATATATGTTTTTGAGTTGCAGTCATAAACATTTAAAGACCACACCATTACCCTCCCACCACTTACCCCACAGCGTTCCTGTTTAACAAGGAAAATTTCTGATTTTAATAAGCTAACATTAAAATGATGGCAGAAAGTGTTAAGGCTTGAAAAAATTAACAGCATTTTAAAATTATTTATTGTAAAACATAGTCCTGAGATATTTTATCTACTGAGATATTACCCTTTTTCTTAACAAACTACATGGGAAGCAGCAGAATTAATTATTATTTAATCTAGCATACTTTTAAACTGAGGATTAAATGTTGCTTTATGTTACTGATATTTAAACTTCCAATGCAATTAGAGGTTAATATTGATGGAATTTGTAGAATAATCAGAAATCTTTTGACCTACCCTGGTGTTGTGTGATTCCAAGTTCAAATTTTATTTTTTTGACGTTTATTACTATCCTTAATACTACTGTTTCCTAGTAGTATATCTTTTTGACTTTTTAACTTACATTTTGAATTTGAAAAAATATGTAGAATACTTAAAAGATGATTTTTAATGATCATTCTACCATATAGGATTGGAGGTGTGTGTGTGTGTGTGTATACACACACACAAATTTGCTATGGATTTGTAGGTAAGTTTACAAATAAATAGCCAACAATGTCCTGTTGAAGTATAAATTGTTTTCCTAGCCTAGGTTTTATATTTCTGCAATTTCTAATTAATTATTTGTCTTTTTATAGAAACAAAGGATGGAATATGGTCCAAGACCAACGGATACTCCCTCTGCTCCATCACCTCCTCCAACACCTGCTCCTGTTCCTGTACCCCTTCCTCCTTCTACTCCAGCACCTGTTTCTGTGCCAAAGGTCCCAGCAAATGTAACCCGTCAGAACAGCAGCTCCAGTGACAGTGGTGGTAGTATTGTGCGAGATAACCAGAAACACAAACAACTTCCGGTCGACCGTAAGTTTGCCAGGGGGGCAAAAATATACAGTTTCTTCTGTGAATTAAAAGCACTGCTAAGTAATAAAATATTGTTTATTATTAGTTCTACTGGTATTAAACATTATCCAATATAAATAGTGGTCCTTTATACTTGCATGGTACTTCACAGATTGCAAAGACTTTTCATCTAGTTTCTTGTCCTTCAGGTAGTTCTAAGAAGCATGAAGTTCTCTCTACTCTCTATTGTATACATGTCTATGCATATTCCACTATATTGTGGTGGTCGAATGCAGACTCTGGTGCCAGACATACTCGAGTTTGTACAGTGAACCACCACTTATGGCCATGTGACCTTCAAGAATTTAATAATCTTCTCTATACTTGAGTATCTGAAAAGTGGGGGAGAATAATGGCGTCTGCTTCATAGGATAATTGTGAGGATTTAATGAGGTAATGCATTTAAAGCATTTAGATCGGTCATTCTCACCCAGAGATGGTTATATACCCACCCCCCACGAGGGAACATTTGGTATTGTCTGGAGACATGTTTTCATCACAGTGGGGTAGAGGCTACTGGCATCTAATAGGTAGAAGCCAAGGATGTTTAGCAACATCCTACAATGAACAGATCAGTCCCCCTACAACAGAATTATCTGGTCCAAAATGTCATGGATGCCGAGGTTGAAAAACTCTGTTTGACTGTGACCAATATGACACACAGTAAGCAGTCAGCCAGTGCTCGCTGCTGTCATCCTCAGTGTCATAATCATGGTGTCCCGGCTCTTCTTCCTCATATTTGCGACACATACACACTCACACTTGCTTGAGAGAGTCAACCTGCCAATTCCAGCTTCAAATTTGCCCTCCAATTCAGATTTCATTTGATTTAGACTTCAACTTCATATTTTCATAAATTTAAGTTTGATTTTTCACATGAATGTTTCTGTGAAAACCAGATTTTAAAAACTAAAAGAAAAGACACTATGGCAAACCTTGGATTATCCTCATTAGTGCCATTAAACGGCAGTATAGATAATTTGAGAATTGAAGGTACTTCTAAGGTAATTTTTCTTATTATTTAATCTTCATATTATGTTTGTATAAGTATTGTAAAATTACTTTGCCTTACCTATATTTGACATGTAAAAATTCCTGGAACACTAGAGCCGGGAAGATATTTCCTCAATATGATAAAAGTATATAAACAGTATCTGTGTGTGTGCACATGCACCTGTGTGTGCGTATGTATAAAGGATGTCTGTCGTTCTTTCATTGTGGCCTCTCCTAGGTCTCAGTTCTGGGTTCTTCTCTCCATGTAAACATACTTTTACTGCAAATGATCAGTCCATTTCCATTTCTTTCAGTACTGCCCATATTGTTAGAGAAGGAATGACTCCCAGATTTGTCAAATCTCATCTCTGCCATCCAGATACAAGTATTGAACTGTTAACTTTAAAGCTGAGATTCGATGATTAGATTCAAAGTCAAATGACTGGATCCTTCACTCCAATTTTCACCCTACATTTTGCTTATTTCAGTAAATCAGAGCCACATCTATTCAGTTGTGGTCATTCTTGATAAATTTTTTTTAAAAATTTAAAAGAGGACACGTATGTTACTGTTTAGTTCTAGAAATCCTGGCTAAATGCCATAAGCATTAGCCTACTTTTATACATTACTTTCTTTCCCAAAGTAAAGTTGATCCGTCACCTTCTTATCTATATCCCGACCTTACCAAAAGACGAACAGAAAAGTGACGTTTCAGAGAAATGGTGAACTGTGCTGCAAAAACTGTGTGTGTGTACGAGAACATGTCAGTGTATATAAGCATAATATGCTGCTGAAGTTTTTTGAATGTTTGTGTATTCTTTTAAAAGATGCTTTTACTTTTTTTCAAAGACACTTAAAGATGTAGTTTTGAGATGAGAAAGTTCTATAAATATGTTTATTGATTTCCCTAAGGAAAATTTTTCTCCTAGAAATGAACATTGTTTTTTCATTTTTACCACAAGTTTATAACCCGTCCCTTCTTTGCTACGTCAGCATAGTGATCTTTGACACTGTGGACTGTAGTTAGTCTTTCTAGGCCTAGGTCAGACTCCATAGGCATCTAGCCCCCATTTGGAACAGTCTGTGGGTTGGGACAGTTTGTTCTTTGTCCTAGTCTAAGAAACTAAGAATAACCTAATGGGAAAGAGGCATAGTTTGAATACTTTCAAGATAGACAACTCTCCTGATAATTGTGACTCATCACTTTCAAATCTGTTTTTCATAAGTAAAAGGGTGACATTGGCATATAAAGTATAAACCTTTCTTCCCAAATTAACATTTGCATGTTTTTCTTTACAATAATAAAACTTTCCATGTATTTACACAAAGTTCTCTTTAAAGATATCTCACTCAGAAGCATAGTTTCATATTAAATAAATGTATTTCTTTTTCTAAACGAATTATTTTCGTGAAAGCTTTCTCCTGAGCACGCTTTTGGAGAACGGTTTTTCTGAATCAATGTTGGGGCTTCTCAAAAGTCTTTTAGATCCAGACAGACATACCAAAATGTGTATTTGTCGATAGCCAGGTTTCTCTCAAACTAAACCTTTTATGCTTTCCTATATTCTCTGCTTACTGCTTAGCCTTGTGATTAAAATGGAAGGAACTGGAAAGTGAATACTCAACTCAAAAAAAAAGTTACCAAGTAGCCATAAACAAGGAAAAAAGTTAGCATGCCTGTTTTATAAAATTTTTTTTAAACGTTTATTTTATTTTTGAGACAGAGCATGAACAGGGGAGGGTCAGAGAGAGAGGGAGACACAGAATCAGAAGCAGGCCCCAGGCTCTGAGCGGTCAGCACAGAGCCCCACGCAGGGCTCAAACTCACGGACCACAAGATCATGACCTGAGCCGAAGTCAGCCGCTTAACCAACTGAGCCCCAGCATGCCTGTTTTTAAAATTTAGCAGGTAGCAGGAGTGAGACAGAATGACACTTCTTTTGCTGAAGGTAACTATGGTTGCCTATTCAAACTGGCTGTTGGGAGCCATGTGTCATAGAAGCTATTCAAATTGGTTTATCGCAGGATTTAAAAAGGTTCTCCTCTTATCACTTTTGAAGAAACCAATGCTTTAGTTATTTTGCATTTCTTCCACTTCCTTTGAAATGTTAGTCCTTTTATTTGGATTTAATCTTTTGTAATCAGAAGTGTTATTTCAGAACGAGGTGTAGAGTTAGTCTGGTTTGTTATTGTGTGCTAGAACATTGCAAATGGAAACCGAAAGTCAGGAGCACAGCAGAAGTTTTTGTACTCCATGGAAGGTTATGCTGTGGACCAGAGATGTTCATGCAGTAGCTAAGTTAGTAGATAAGAAAACAAGTCTTTTAGTGTGGTGACGCTTTTTCTCTCTGATTTCTTTGAGATGTACTCATATTCTGTGTGGCAGTATGATGCAGTGAGTTAAGAGTTATCTAGTGAAACGCATGTAGTGTATTACTTAAATGATCAGTCAGTAATATTCCCTCACCCTCCCTAGCCCCCTCTTCTTTCTCCCTCTCTCCCTTCATTTCTCCTCTTTCTGTCTTTTGCCTTCTTCAGAAGGTTCCCAGAATGCCTAAGGCATTAAAATATTCGACTAAAATAACACTTTTTGGTTATTTCATATTTTCATTTGCTTCTCAAGGACTTGAACACTTTCTGAAACATTCTCCCTGGGGGTGAAAAAAAAGAAGAGAAAAGGAAGAGAAAAAAGACAAAAAAGATCATAGAACAGTGGTCACAAAAAGCTCCTTTAGAGGCCAGGTCATTGCCTGTTGCCAAGGTAATCAGTTAACTGGATTACTGTATCAGTTTTTGTATTTAATCCTTGAAGGTAACATACAAATAATGTATCTATATCTATATATATCTATATCTATATCTATATATATATAGATATGTGTATGTACATATATATTTAATATGTCTATTATATATGTAATATATATAATATAATCTGTAATGTTTTAAAATACACAAATACATTATTCCCTTTCCTATACCTTCATTTTTTTCCCCATTTTTCTCATAAACATATGTGCATATACACATATTTCCCATAAGCATAAAATGGGTGGGGGAGAGGGATAACATGTAACCTAATCAAAGGTAGATTCAATGACTTTGATCATAAAGCAACCGTGAGCTGAAAGTCAGGAAATCCAGTTCTAACTAAATTCTGCTAATTAACAACAGTGTGATCTTGATGCATCATCTCTCCTCTTTTGACCTCCGTTCTCTTAGCTATTAATTTAGGAGTTTGTATATGATGCCTTTCAAAGTCTCAGTGAAAAAGTCAGCAGAATGCCTCAGTCATTCATTTACTCAGTGAGCATTCGCTGGATATTTAACTGCTCCAGCAGTTGCAGGCAAACATCCCTTTTCTCTTCAGGCATGTATTTTGACAACAAGAGATGGCTGCCTAAGTGATTGAGTTGATGAGGAATATTAGAAGGGGGTAAGTGGTTTTGGAGAATAATAAAGCCATGTGGATGGGAAGTGTTGTTGGGAAGGGGGTTGCAATTTTAAATAGGAGAAATCTAAAGGAGGGGAAAGAATAAACTGAGTGGATTCTGGGGGAAAAGCATTCCAGGCAGAGGCCCTTAAATTTCAAGAGCGTCAAGGAGCCCAGCGTGAGTGAGAGCAGAGGGCTCCAGGGGACAGTGGAGTTACCTCAGGAGGTGGTTCTCTGAGGCCTTTCACTGAGAGTAATTTGTATTACTTGGAAAGGTTTGGAGCAGAAGACTTGCAATATCTGACTTATATTTTAAAAAGGCCATTTTAACTGTTGTATTGAAAACCGAATGAAGGTGCACAGGGTGCCATGGTAGAGAATAGAAGGAAGGCCATACATAGGCCCGTGGCTCAGACCAAGCCGGTCACAGAAAAAAATGGAGCAAAGTGGTTGGATTTTTCGTACATTTTGACGATAGGACTAACAGAATTTGATGATGGATTGAATGTAATAGAAGACAAAGGGGAGTCGAGCATGACTCTGTGGCATTTTGCCAGAGGAACTGAAAAAATAGAATTCCCGTGAACTGAGCTGAGAAGTGCAGCATAAAAGCAAGCTTCAGGAAGAAGAGAAGCCTTTCAGATTTGGACATGTTATATTTGAGCTACCTAATAGATACCCAAACGAATATATCAAGAAGATGGCTGGCATTTATGGCTTCAGAGTTCTGACTAGAGAAGTAATTTTGGTAGTCAGCAGCTTTTAAAGGGCATACGGCTCGTTGATGGAGTGAGGGCAGGCAGAGGAGAGGTCCAAGCATTGTGCCTCAACATTGCTTACTGGGGAGATGAGAAGAATCAGAAAAGGATACTGAGAAGGAGAGGCCAGCGAGACAGGAGGAAAATCAGGTGAGTGTGGTGTCCTGGAGGCCACAGGAAGAAGGCATTTTAAGGAGTGAGCACCTTCTTCATATGTTGCTGGTAGGTTACGTGAGACAGTGACTGGGAATTGACTGTAGTTTAGCAAAATGTAGTGGAGGGATGGGGCCAGAAGTCTTATTTTTTAACAGTGAGTTCAAGAGAAAATTGGAGAACAAGAATAGGAGTCAGCTAGTACACACAGCTTTTCATGGAATTTATGAAAAGGGGAGCAGAGAAATGGGCAATAGCTAGGAGGCACATGGGGTCAAGAAAGGGTTTATTTAAAGGCAAGAGGAACAATCACAAACTGATAGTATTTGTATGCTGATGAAATGATCCAATAAAAGAGGAAAATGGAGAACCTAGGATAAGTAGAGGAGAAATTAAATAGGCAGAGGAGAGGTGCCTGGGTGGCTCATTCGGTTAAGCTTGTGACTTCAGCTCAAGCTCAGGTCATGATCTCACGGCTCGTGAGTTCAAGCCCTGCATTGGGCTCTGTGTTGACAGATTGAGCCTTGCTCCTGCTTTGGATTCTGTGTCTCCATCTCTCTCTGCCCCTCCCCTGCTTCTGTTCTCTCTCTCTCTCTCTCTCTCTCTCTCTCTCTCTCTCTCTCTCTCTCTCAAATATACATATAACATTAAAAATAAATAAATAGGCAGAGGACATGGGGTCTAGTGCACACATAGAGGGGTGGCCCTTCCTTAGGAGCATGGAAACAGTTCATCCATAGTGTAATAGGGAGGGAGGGAGAAAGAGAGAAAGGAAGAGAGGGAGGGAGGGAGGAAGGAAGGAAAGGGAGGGAGGAAGGCAGGGGGAGGGAGGAAGGAAGGGAGGGAGGAAGGAAGGAAGGAAGGAAGGAAGGAAGGAAGGAAGGAAGGGTGCACGAGGAAAGTGCTGGTAGGTGAACCACTAGGGGAACTTATGGAGGTTCTCTTATAACTTATTTTATTTGACATTAGGAAAGTGAAGTCATCAGTTCAGGGTGAGAATTGGGAAATGAGTGTTGGAAGTTTGCAGAGAAAGAAGATACTAAATACTTGTCTAACAGTGGTCTAGGGCACTTGTCTTACTTGGTCTAGGGCAGATTCTCAGCCTTGTTGACACAGGACTGGATAATTCTCTGTTGTAGGAGACTGACAAGGACACTGTAGAATGTTTTGTGCATCCCAGGCCTCTACCTACTACATGATAGTTGCATTCTTTCTCCTCCTCCCCTCTCATTGTGCCATCCACAAGTGTCTCCAGTCATTGCCAGATGTCTCTGGGGTCAAAATTTCCCCCACTTGAGAGCAGGGGCCTAAGGAAATGCAGTGCGATTGTCAGGAAACATTAACAGCATGGTTGAGGTTCATATTCATGAATTTAACATGAGATCATTCAGCATTGTTGTGTTATATGCAGTGTGCAGGTGCAGGCACAGAATAAGCAGAAAGTGAGACTTAACAAGGGGTGGAGTTTTGCCAAATGAGTACAAAGAAGAGAGAGGAGAAGAGCCAAGGAGTGATTTCAATAATTGATCATGAGATTTGTACTGGTTGAGGATGAAAGGGAAGATGGTGGGAATGCTAGATTATAAGTCCAGTTGGGGTCAAAGGATTTTTGGCACTGGGTTCTAGAGAGAGTGACGCATGTTAGGGGTTTTCAGAAATAACCTACTCTGTGTTGGTGTCTAGGAAGGAAATCTCAGATGGAGGAAGTGCAGGACGAGCTCATCCACAGACTCACCATTGGTCGGAGTGCCGCGCAGAAGAGGTTCCACGTGCCACGGCAGAACGTGCCAGTTGTCAATATCACTTATGACTCCACACCAGAAGACGTGAAGACGTGGTTACAGTCAAAGGGGTTCAGCCCTGTGTAAGTGTCTCTGGGAATACTTTACACTTCTTTGTGTAGAATCTGCCTTCTTTTCAGTTTGGTCGCTAAGACGCCACAAATGACTCTTTAAAACTTTGGGAAGCCCAGACTGCACGTGTTCCATGCTCAGGAAATAGCTATAGATATTTACAGCTAAAACTCTATACTATAATAATAACTACAATTTGGTGGTGCTCTATTTTGTAGGTGATGGTGTCTGCTTACCATCGGTCCCTTAAGCAAACTGTCAGTAGCTTTGAGGTGGTAGCTTCCTTTCCCTCACATCAGGTTACACAGGGGAGGACAAAGGTCTTAGCTAGACTCCCCAGACCGTGGAGGACATATCTTTTTATCGACTGCAAAATTTAGATTCTCAGCCAAATAAAAAAATAAGTTACCTATCGTAGATTATAACGTAATAGAGCTTTTCCCTTGGTAAACCCATGGTAAAGATTCTATTTATAGTCTAAAAATCTGAAAATAATAAATGTGTATTTGATACAATGAACTATTTCAGTAATACATATTTAAGGGAACTTTAATATTATAAACTCACATACCCAACATGAGTGAATGAGATACACAGGTTAGTCTGTTGCCCGGTTACTAGAAAGTTATCTGTTCCCCCTATGAAGCCCTGTATTTCAAGGAATTGGTACTCAACAATAATGGTACTAAACACAATCAGCTCCTTTTTGATACTTCATAATCATCTTATATAGCCTCAAGGTCATCATCACGAGAGTCCCTTGTTAGTGCCGTAATAAGTACCAAAGTACCATTTTTTTTTTTTTTTTCCAAAGTACCATTTTATAAGAGTTTCATTGTATGGAACACTTGGAAAAGAGAGGTTATAGCAGGACCAGAAAATTTTTTTCTTTTGTTTTAGCTAGATAATTAAAAAAAATTTTTTTTAACATTTATTTATTATTGAGAGACAGAGCATGAGCATGGGAGGGGCAGAGAGAAGAGACCCAGAATCCGAAGCAGGCTCTAGGCTCTGAGCTGTCGCACGGAGCCCAATGCGGGGCTCAAACTCACAAGCCACGAGATCGTGACTCGAGCCAAAGTTGGACACTCAGCCGACTGAGCCACCCAGGCACCCCATGTTTTACCTAGATAATATTTTTAATGCTGCATTTCTTTTTCTTTCTTCTGTGTTTTTCAGGACTGTCAATAGTCTTGGAGTATTAAACGGTGCACAGCTTTTCTCTCTCAATAAAGATGAACTGAAGACAGTCTGCCCTGAAGGGCCCAGAGTCTTTAGCCAAATCACTGTACAAAAAGCTGCACTAGAGGTAGGACTTGTCAACCTGAGGTGGTGTTTTTCTGCATTAATCAGGAGTGTGGTCTGCAAATTGAAAGCTCTGAAATCAGCTGTTGATGTCCACATTGGTTATTTTCCCTTTCACAGAGAGCTGAATTAGATTTGACTCAGCTTTTACAAATTTATCCTTGGAGACCATCAATGACCATTTGCAGGAAGATTAATTTATCATAAATGCTCCTGTAACATGAAGCTTGGAGCATATGCTTTTGAACAGTTAATGAAAAGCCCAATGTGCTGATTTTATATGCATTAACTACTTCTGTAGGAATTTAAATTTTGACACGATAATGGACATTCACTTCTGAGTAAATGCCTTAAGAGGCCAGAACTCTTTGGCCTGTTCTTAATATTGAGTTTGGAGGATTCCAGTAGGTTAGTGGTTTTAAGGTCTTAAAACTCTGGCTTTGTGTCTTAGGTCTTGTTATATATCTAAATAATCAGAGGGACAATAGTAGGTAGGGATCCCTGAAAATAGTGCTGAAGAGTAATTATTTAGTCCTAGCTGTGTGTACAAAAGGAAGAGAATGAATGTTTTTTAGATTGAATATCCTTAAGCTTCCAATATCCTATTCTTCTTAAAATGGGCTGTGTAAGAGTAGCAGTTTCAAACTGTTATATCTCACAGCTCTTAATAACTTTCACAAAATTATGCTTCGACTCAAATGAAAGGATATTGGCTTTGGTGTAAAATTGATACATAATTTTCTCTAGCAGGTGTATCATCTAAATTCAACAGTTAAATAAGTCAGACTGAAGTAGCTTCATGCATGCGACCCTGTAACCACTCTTAGGAGAAATTTTATTTCCTTGGAAATGTTTCCTATGGTCCTGATCTTGGGAGTTCCATATTAGATGAATCCCCGGGGTGTTCTGTATTAGGCTTTCTTTCTATTGAATATGAATAAGAATTATATCTTTTCTGAGGCAGTTTTTTTTTACCATTATATATTTTAATTTTATTGAGAGTATATAAAATTACTTCTTAAGAGTAGGATAGAAAGTTCCAGAATTCCCGAATTCCTTGGTTTCAGACTGCCTATACTTTGTCCTCAAAAGTATCTCTTGATCTCTGGCTTCCATTCCTCTGGATGTGAGCTGAGGCGGACTGAGTACCTGAGGTTCTTCACCTTCCTCAACTGCCTTCCCATTATACCCTTCTCTTGCATCTAGTCCATCTTTTACATTACTCATCTGAGTTGCCAGAAACTTCCATTGATGAGAGCAGAATAAGGAGGATGCACAGGGATCGTAGGTAGGGCTTGGCAAGCAGGAGAGCTGACATGATGTCAGAGGGTCAGAACCTTCGTGTATTCTGAAGGGAACTTTGGCGTATTCTGAGCCCAGTCTCTGAGCCTAATTTAGAATCCCCTAAAGGCAGATGAACATCTTGCTGGACTTAAGAGGGTTCTTTGATAATTCACCATCTTATCATGTTTATTGTATACATATTTTCTTTCTCCCAGGGAGTCTGGGGCATTCCACATACATTATTGATTTATCTTTATCATGTTCAAGTAAAAGGCATAGTGAATGAATTGCCTTAAGACTTCCCATAAATGAGAAAATGATTCATGTGATGGATTAGTGAAGTCCAGAAGCATCACTTACAGGAAGGGCAGCCTTCAGTTTTCCCCAAGAGATATTAGAGGAAAAACAAAGGACTTTTACCCTGAACCATTTCATTACATGACCTGCAGCTTGCACAAACCAGTAACCATCTTGTCTGACCATGTTTAATTTTCAGGATAACAGCGGCAGCTCCGAGTTGCAAGAAATCATGCGAAGACGACAGGAAAAAATCAGTGCTGCTGCTAGTGATTCGGGAGTGGAATCTTTTGATGAGGGGAGCAGTCACTAATTTGTTTTTAAACTCCATTGAAATGTTTGGCATTATTCCAATGTGCTTTGTTTTAAGAAGCCATGAAGGGAATGTCAGATCCTTATTTCTTGGAATACTTAATTTATCACCATAAAGAAACAATGCAAACATAAGAAATCAGAGGACTTGTTTCCTGGCCTATTATTTTTTATTAAAACTGAATAATTTTAATAGATGTTCTGCCCTTGGGAAATATTTTGCCTATTTTACCAAGGTCAGGTTTCCTTTATTGGATTAATTATTTCATCCCCATCTCAGTGGATAAGCCAGCATTTTTTTTTTTTTTTGACAGTGGTGAATTTATTTCTTGCAGCAAAACAAAGATATTGCCCATGATTTAAAATCTGTTGATTTCAGTTTTGCCCATGACTCTGGTGTCTGTCATTCAGACTGTAGCTTACTGTAGGCTAGCCTCTGCTTACTTAGGTCTCTTCTTTGACATACTCAATGATAGAATTATTTACATTTATTTAAAGTTCTTAATGCCAACAGTTTTTTAAAAAAATCAAAACATTTAATGAACTGTAAAATACAACAAGGCCTTGGACATGCAAATATAAACCTATGGAACATTCCCAAGACATTTTATGTATCATGGCTCTGTTGATCACAACTCCTTGTATAGCCTGTGTTTTGATTTAGTTTATATTCTGCTTATTATCTATATTGTGTTCTTATATATGAGAAAGCACAAGTGGAAAAGAGGTCATATGCCGTCAGAACGTATCACAGGAAGTAGCCCACATTGGTGTGCGTCACAGTATTTTGCTAATGAAAGCCTCAGTTCTGAATATTGATATAAGTAGTTAAATGGATATTGGGGCCATTTTATGTGTTTATCTGTGTCAAGTTTTTCTGGTAATAAGAAACACTTAATTTACACATATTTTAATCCTGTGAAAGATTCTAGATAGAGAAAAGAAAGATACTTAACCTTCAACAAATGTTATTTTTGGAAACACAATTTTTGTCATTAAATGTTATATTATTTCACATATATAAAACAGATGTTATGTAAGAATGTTGTATATTTTAACATAAATCCATTTAGAGAGATTATCTAGATTCATTAATTTTCATAGTGCCTTTTTCACATGAGTCAGCTGGAAAGTCTGCAATAAACAGTATTTGCTGTATGTTAATAAATGGCTTCTGTCTCATTGACAAATGGGGTCTTTGGTATGTAGACTGTGGATCAGGGTTGAATGGAATGGGAAGAACAGAGACCGCCCTTTTTTTATTTATTGTGTTTTTGATTGATTTCCAGTATATTTCGGAGTGGGTAAAAATCATTCTAGAATACTTTATCCACTGGTTTCTCTTCTTTCCACCTCTCTTGTTTCATTATCTTTTCCTTCTACCATCTAGTCAGAACTGGTCACAGTAGTAAAAACAAAAGTGCACGGCACTTACGATTACTAAGTGCTTCCACAGAAATGCTTACTGAGGTTTCTGCAGTAACTCTCTGAGTTTTATTTTGTAGATAAGGAAACAGCTTCCCAGGTCTAATTTCCCCCCAAGAGAATGATGAACATGACTCTAGATCTTTTCCATGTCGTAAGCACAGGCACACATTTATAACTTGGCCCTTATTGAAAATCTCTGAAAATGTGGAAAATCTTCTCTCGATAAGACAAGAGAAAATAGATAGGAAAGGTGAGATAACCTGAGTGTATTGTGACATAAGTGATATTACAAGAACTGGTGTAATTTATAAGGATGTCCTTATGCTATAAAACTCCAATGGAAAATAGCACCACAGTGGTGATTACAGGAAGCAGTTACCTCCTTCTGGGCTGTGGTAACAAAGGGGAGAACTGGGCTTAACAGAATTTCGAATCTTTGAGGGAGAGGGACTGCAGACTTTGGATCCAGACATCTGAGGAGTTTGGTCTGTGGTACCTGAGAAGTTTAGAGGAAAGACCCCACAGCTGGTACACAAACCTCTGAGAAGGAGGCACAACCTGTCTGGTGCCATTGCCTCAGGAATTCAGATAAGAATTCAGCTGAGGAAACAGTGAAGCAAACCCACAGAGCTGGGATGCAGACCTCAGGAGACCACGCCAGCCAGCTGGTACTCAGATTTCCTTGAGGGCACAGTGAGGCTGCTCTGGGAGTGTGGGGGGAAAACAAACAAACCAGTAACTGGAACCTGCTGGGGATCAATTGCTACTTCTAGAGTAAAGAACTATTATGAGGGTGATGTTAATATGATCAGGAAGTAAAACAGAAGGGAGCAAGTGCCTTGCCCCCTCTAGCTTCTTGTCTGCCCGTAGCACACTCCTTGGGCAGAATCCGTTGGGAACACACCTGGCAAAGCCCCAAATCATAAACATGAGAAAAGGGGTAGATTTGAAAGAGCTCAATAAACAATCCATTCCAGTTCTGGCTACTTGGCCTGTATACTTACTCTTCTATACTTATTTGAGATTCCATCTAATAATTTTTAAAAGTTCATACTTTCACCTAACAAGATGCATTCATCCTTCTCTTGTTTAAATGGTATTTAACTTAAAGAATTGGTTAAATAGGCAAAAAGACAACACTGAGTAATAACAGGACACAGCTTCCACACCTTGGTCTGGGGGAGCAAAGGAAGGGTTTGGGTTTATTAGCATTTAGAAGTCTGAGGGAAGGGACCTAGAAATCTTGGATCCAGAGCCTTGGGGGAGGCACCGTCTGGCGTTGGTGCTGGTGCTTCAGGAGCACAGAGGAGAGATGCCATGAGGACCTGGGACAGAGACCTTTGAGGAGAGGATTCTGGACACTTGATGCTCGTATCTCTGAGGGGGTGTAGTGAAGTTGGTTCTGAAAAAGTAGGAGGGGGGAAACTAGAAACTAGAATCACCCACTGCTACCGGATTAATTGCAGCTGCCAAACTGGTGATCTCTTGACTGGTTAAACCATCTGATTATGGCGTGGCCTTTGTGTAGTTTTCTTCTTGTTCTTTGTGTTCACTGAGCGTCTTGGAATTGTGGGATCGCAGTTTTTACTAAATTTGGCAACATTTTCAGCAATTATTACTTCCTTTTTTTTTTCTCTGTCCCTCCTGCCTTTCTAGCCTTGAAAGTCTCCCAGTTGCATGTATATTAGACCATTTGATGTTTTCCCAAGTTCATTGATGCTCCTTTAATTTTTACCCAGTCCTTTTTCTCAGAGTTTCATTTTGGGTGGTTTCTGTTGCTGTCTTCAAGTTCACTACTCTTCTGGAGTTTCTAGTCTGATTTTAGTCTCTTTCATTGTATTTTTCATTTCAGACATTAGAGTTTCCATCTCTGAAAGCTTGATTTGATATTTCAAAATATCTCCCATGTCTCCATTTGCTCAATATTTCTTTAACTTTACCAATCATAGAGAATACAGGGGTGCCTGGGTGGCTCAAGTTAGTTAAGTGTCCGGCTCTTGGTTTCAGCTCAGGTCATGATCTCACGGTTCATGAGATTGAGCCCTGCATCAGGCTCTGCACTAACAGTGCAGGGATTCTCTCTCTCCCTCTCTCTCTCTCTGCCCCTGCCCTCCCTCAAAATGAATTCTAAAAAAATCGTAGAGAATACAGTTAAAATATATGTCTTAATGTTCTTGTTTATGGGTTCTATCATCATAACTTACAGGTTAATTTTAATTGATCTTTTTAATGCTTTATGGAGTGTTACTTCTTTGCTTCTTTATGTGCCTGGTGATTTTTAATCAGATTAAAGACATTGTAGGTTTTGCCTTTTTGGATTCTTTTGCATTCCTATAAATATCTTCATGCTTTGTTTTGGGATGCTGTGAAGTTACTGGGAAAGAGTTTGGTTCTTTCTGATCTTGCCTTTGTTAGGTGGAACTTGAGAGTGGCATTTGCATTAAACCTAATTTTATGCCACTCTTGAGGCAAAACCCTTCTGAATACCCAACCTCTTGTTCCATGAATCAGCATGTTTTCTACTCTAGCCAATGGTGATAAGAACTATTCCTGGTTCTGTGTGAGCTCTGAGAATTGTTCCTCCAAACCTTTCAGGTGGTTCTTTCCTCAACCTTGAGCATTTTCTCATGTGCCTGCACTGGTTCATTTTCAACTTAAGTCTCTGTGGAGATCCTATAGAGATCTCCAGAACTCTCTATTCACACAGCTTCCTCCTCTCAATTACTCTGTGCTATGAACCTTAGCCCCTCTGTCCTTGCTACATTATAAGATTTGTGTCCTCAACTCAAGGAGTCTGTGAACTCCAAGTGGGCTCTCCCTCCCTGCAGTCCAGGTTGGAGACAATATCTAGGTAGAAAGCTGGAGCACTTGTAGGGTTTTTTTCATTTGATTTTCATCTTTCAATGATCACAGCCATTTAATGCCCAGTGTCCAGTATATTGAAAACTGTTCTTTCCTAAATTTCATACGTTTTGCTTGTTTTTTAATTTTTCAGGCTAGAGGGTAAATCCAGTTTCTCTGATTCCATCTGGGCCCAAACTTGGAGTCACCTTGCTTTTTAAAGTACACATTTCACTGAATATAGAAATGTAGGTTGCCAGTTTTTATTCTAGAACTTTAGAAGTGTTATTCCACTGATCTGTGGCTTCCATTGTTCGTAATGGTAAGTCAGTCACCATTCATGCTTTTTCCTTCTGGCTGTTTTCAGGATTTTTTTCCCAGTGTCTTTCATTTTCAACAGGTTGATTATAAAGTTAATAGATGTAGTTTTCTTGGTATTTATCCTGTGTGCACCTCAATGAATAATGTTTTCCCATTATCGAAGCCCATACTCTTTCCAGTACTTTTTTCTGCTTTCTCTCTTCCTCTCCTTGGCCTCCTATTTCATGTATGTTAAGCCAGTTGATATCATCCCAGCAATCTCGGTGTCTCTTAATGAAATTTTTTTCCCATTCTTCAGATTGGAAAATTTATGTTACTATGTATTCAGGCTCACCAGCTCTCCTCTCTCCTACCCCTGTGATCTTTTTTCCAACATGCTGTTAATACAGAGTATTTTTCTTTTCAGTTATTGTATTTTATTAGTTGTAGGCTTTACATTTCGTGCTTTTATTTAACTTTCATTTCTGTGCTGAGACTATCTGTTTACTCATTAAAATATTTCTCTTCAATTCTTTGAATGACTTTAAACAAAATTTTTTTAGCACATAAAAGCTACTTTATAATCCTTATCTGCCAAATCCAACATTTGGGTCATCTCAGGCTCAGTTTCTATTGATTGCTTTTTCTCTCTCCCACTGTGGGTTCTAGTTTCCATTTTCCTTGCATGTGTAGTAATTTTTTCTTATTACATACCTGGCATTATAGATATGTTTTATATACTCTAGAACCTGTTATCTTTCTTTGAAGAGTATTCTTGTTCTGGCAAGCAATTCAGTACTGGCTGATCACTTTGAACTTGTATGTCTTTGATTTTATGCAAAGGATGGATCCTGATGGCTCAAAGTGTTTCACAAGGTCTTCTAACTTGATTTGCTTTATCTACAAGCTCTCTCTGTTCTGCATATCTGGTTATCGCTTAATTTTAGGCTTTGTCTGTACCTGTCAAGAGTAGTTTTTACTGTGGAGTCTTACTTCTAAGGAATTCCTTACTTCTAAGGCATTTCCTTTTTTGGACGAATTTCTAGGGTGAATCTATCTCAGATAGATTCCCAAAGTGTTAAAGGGTGTTAAACAGGTCTCTTCCCTTTTGCTGGGCTGGACCTCTAATGTCCCCCAGCACAGCTTCCGCTGGTAGCTCTATTCCACTCTCACCCTTTTGGCAGCCACGCTCTGCTAAACACTGGGTGATGTTACCCTCTGCAAACTGGGGATTCACTTCCAGATTTCTGTGGCCAGTCTCTGCACAAATAGTTCCACTCTGGTGCCCTTCTTTGGAAATTCTAGCCCCTTCCAGTGCCCTGACCTCTGATCTTTGCCTCCTCATTTCAGCAGGACTAACTGTTCAAGCCTAGCTTGCTGCACTGTTGGGGAATTATCCCCAAAGAGCCAGTGAGTTTCCTTAGCCCAATGACTGTAGTCTTATACTGCTTATAAGAGTTGAGCAGTAAATTTTCTCTTTCCCTCCACTTAAGATGCACTGGGTCATAGGATACTCTAATCACGTAAAACTCTTCCTTCCAATACTTTTCTCTAAGAAAATCTGTAGGAAATTGAGATTCACTTGTTTTCGAAAAGTAAATTTATAGAGGCTGCATGAGGGATTATGTTAGAGTTCTCACCAGAACTGGGTCTGTGCACTCTCCTCTCAATGCTCGTGCAAGGAGACCGGAACAATATTAGAAAGTATGCCTTTGGTTCGGTGTGGGGATGGGATGGGCAATGATTCAGGGCTCCTGCCAGGCCCAGATGGTCCTGGTCCAGGCTGGTCCCATGAGCTCTTTCCTTCCTGACTGTAGTCCCAGGCACTTGGCCCAATTCCTGCTTCTTTCCGTGTCCCTGAAGCCTGGCTGCGGAGTGGAGCATGATTTCTCCAACATTAGTTATTCCTGTCATCCCCCCAAATGAACAGTCTCTTGCAGATAATGGAAAAACAAGGAATAACACACACACAGTGAGAAATTAATATGTATAGCTTGTCCTGTTTTAAAGTTTCTTACTTTAAGCTGGTATCACCCGCTAAGTCCTTCTGCTCCCCATCTATTCTAGGGAAAGGGAAACAAGAACCAAATTCAGTACCCTACGATCTTTCACATTACAGATTTTACAGATAATGAGGCTGAAACTCAGACATAAGTCAAGTAGTTTGTACAATGTCACACAGTAAGTAGAAAAACTAAATTTGGACTCCGCTCTCTTGGACTTCTGCATATCCTACAAATCTTTACCCTCAGATATCATAGGCCAGTGTATAAAAAAAAAATTGGAAGCATAAAAAGCATCCTTTCAAAACATGAAATTTTATATAACATACCACTGTATCAAACAGATAAAGTCAGAGCTTCTGTCGCCGACGCTGCAGAGAGGAGACAACGGAGCCTCATTTGGAAGCCCCTGGCCCAGGTCTCATAGGTTCCCTCCTCCACAAAGGCCCTTGCAGGTGAACATGAAGCTTTATTGGGAGCTGATTATTCCATGCCCACAATTAGATCTCATCTCAGCATTTACACCGTTGGGAAATTTCAGGTGGCTGACCACCCCTTCAAAGGAATACTTTATTTAGACAGGAAAATAGCCTTTGGATATCATCTCTTTAGTTTCATACATAGGCTTTGAAGTAGACATTATAGAGGATGCTGATAAATTGTCAAATACTAGCTGATCCTGGTCCCAGTTTTCCTGGTGATGGCCGGGCTGGAACCAGGAAGAGGTACACATTTGCTGCAAGTCAGTCTGTGGTGTGGTTTATCTAGTAAACAACAGTGACAGGGTCTTCTTCGGCTCCCCTGAGGCATGTGGTAAGAGAATCAGCGTGACCAGTCACAAGATGAAAGTGGCAGAGCCATTGAGCCACAGGCGAAGACAATTGCCACGATCTGTTGTCTAGCTTACAAAATATAGCCCTTTGCAAGGCGACAAGATCTAGAGTCTTAATGACAGCAACCCAGTATTTTGCAGCCAATAAGTGAAGACACATTTCGCATCAGGAAAGCAGCCCAGGGAAGTGAATTTATTACCTCTTCACTACAACCAGTCTTATAGGGCAGAGTGTAGACATTTAGGTAATTCATTTCATTTGTCTTGTAGCAATAGGAAAAAGAAAAAAAAAAAAAAGAAAAATGACTGTTGTTTTATGCCTTGGTGACAGTGCAGTGGATTTACAAAACGCAAATTAAAACAGCTCTCTGGAAATTGCTTGGGTGCTTCTCACTTCTTTTAGCAATCGTCAGACTGCGTTTCCCACACCCCTGTCAGATGTACGTGCGCAGGTGGGGCCTCCCTTACCGAGTGGCTGACCCCCAGTGTGGCAGCACTCAGCGCGGAGGGTTTTAACTGCTAACCTGGGGAGCGGGCCTCATGGACGGGATCTCACGAGAAGTGCTCCCGCAGGGGATCCAGGAATCAACGGGACACGCCTACTCTGGGGACGCCTCAGTGCTGGAATGAGCGGGAGGTTTGGTGTTCGGAACCCGCCGAGAGGCTTGGAGAACCGGACGGCATTTACGCCACGCAGACGCTGCCAGGCCCCCAGCTGGTGCTTTACACAACCAGCTCTGAGTCTCAGCACAACTCCACGGGGCTGCTTGTACTTTGTGGGGACACTTGGGCTCAGCGGTGGTGACTTCTCAAGGGCCCCCTGCTCTGACAAGCACGGGCCGCTGGAACTCCAAGTCTGCCCTTCAGTTGTCACTCCGCGTCCTCAAACCGCCAGGCACCACACCAAGGGCTTTACGTGTAATCCTCAACACGACCCTGTCGGGGAAACTCTTCTTATTCCCGCTCACAGACAAGGAGACTCATTCTCTCAGGCATCGAGCGGTGTCCCCAGGGGCGTCTGCTCACTCCGAGCCTGTATTCTTCAGTACACCGAGGAGGGTTAACTCGTAACTCTTGCATCTTACAGTTTGTACAGATCAGCCTCTTTGTCTTCGAAGAAGTGGTCGGCTTTTCACACATTGTTTTATGCAGTGAATTTGCACAGCTTGCCTGCCCAATTACAGACGTTTTCACTGAATGCGAATCAGGCCGTGGCATGGCTTTGCCTCGAGTGGGGGTTCTGTGCACCCAGATGCAAAATACACACTGTTGATGCACCGGGTAGTAGAGAGGCAAAGTAGAAAGTCAGGCCCGGACCATCTGGAGGACCAGCTCCTGCTTCGGCACCACATGCCTATGACCCAGGAGTCCACACTGGGTCACAGGCTGCACCTCCTTTATATTCTGAGGTTTGTGACTGTGTGTGGTAGGAATGGAGGTGAGGGTTCACTTGTCATCCTGGGGAAACTAACCCAGCCCAGTTCAGGGACCAGCTCCAGATGCTCTTACCAAATCTATTCAAGAATTCCAAGATGGCCCTTGGAGACTATGGGAGGTTTGCTTGTCCCCGCCAGCTATGCAATATGCTGTTTCTCCAGGTATTGTTTTCAGCCCCACCACATGTTTCCTTTATCTTCTTGAAGCCCTGTGCTACCATAAAGCTACCATCACCATGCCTATTTCACAGATGAGATAACTGAGTCACAGTCAGGCACAGAATCTCAGCTCAAGTCTCTCTCCATCTACAGCCCCTTGTTCTAAACTGATCCACCCTGCGATGCTGCTTCCCAAGTTCACTCACAGGTTAAGGGAGGGGGGGACGTGATCCAGTTTGGTTTTGGACATAAAGGGGCCCTTCGAGACCATTCTGTTTTCTATTTGTAAAGGCAGTAGTGGTTGCAGTGACCTCTCTGTAGTTTAAATGGCCCTTTGGACTTTTTGGTATTCGTAGAAGTGAACAAAAATACTTTGTGCCAGCTGGCTTTGAACTTCTAGCCGCTGCTCTGGAACCTACCGTGATGTACAAGACACGAAGGCACGGCTGGCTGAGCTTCACCTCCCTTGCCGAGCCTCACGGCCTCCTGTGTGTTTGGGCTTTTATTGGTTGGAAACCACTGTGGGGCCTGTTGTTCACAGAAACCCTGGACTTTGATTCAGAGTCAATAGCCTCATTCAAGGCTAAAGACCTCAAGTGGGGTTCCTATATAATGGTCTTGTTATAGGGTTTAAAACGGGGTGACAAAGAGAAGGAGAGATCTAACGTGGGGGAAAACCACTTCTGGAGAAGAAGGCATATATTTCCATAGAAAACTATATTTATTAAAAGAAACATCATTGCTCCTGTGGCCTTTTCCTGAGCACTTGTTTGCATTGTGGGGTGACCTTGCTCTGCCCTGTTTCATCTCTCACCTGCCTTCTGGGAACTTTATTGGGAAGTCCACACCACTGCCCAGGAAAACTCCCACGGTAACTGAAGCCACACACAGTTGTAAAGCATAGCCTGGTGCTGCCATATTATTTAAGAGCAGGGTGACAGCCAGAGCTGACGATACCATAATCACTGTGAGAACACAATGGAAATGTGTTACTTGGTCACATCATGAGTCGGTGCAGCAGGCATTCATTCCTGCTCCAGGTAGTGATTTGGGGCCCCAGCCTCCTTCTGTATTTTTGGCATCACCATCTTGATCTGGAGGGATGGAAATAGATAGATGATAGATAGATAGATAGATAGATAGACAGATGGACAGAGATGGAAGGTTGCTCCTGGGTGATCATCAGGGGTCACAGGCCAAGGAGTGGAGTTTAGCATTTCTGCCTATCTTGCCTTGGACAGCACTAATCGCAAGTAGCTGGAAAATGTAGCCCCAATAGGCTCTGTTACGTTTGCAGGAACAGTAAATTCATTGCATTCTGCTGAATAACACATGAGCTGGAGCTGTCTGTGGAGGCTTGGAAAGAAATTGTCACTTTAGAGTCAAGTGAAAAAGAAACGTTTCAGAAGGCAGGATTTGAGGTTAGGTTACTCACATGGGCCCTGGTGAATGATACAATGGGTTTTCTGAATGCTTGCTGATTGCAAAATGAGTGTACATCATTAGCATTCCTTAATATAGTTCAATAGTCTTTAATACTTTAATGTGGCAGTGTAGTCTTTTTTGGCCCTTCAAGAAAACAAACATCTATCCTGCTCTTGAGCCTGCATTGGATGCTTTATGTTTTCCTATCACAGCATCTGTAACACTTTGTTGCCCTTAGTTTCACTTCAAATTTCCCCAAATAGAATGTAAATTCCTTGAGGTAAGAACCTTGTTTCATCCATCTTCACAGCCCCAGTGCCTCGTAAGGGATGTTGAGTAAATAAATCATTTTTCGAGAGGGTTAGAAATCGGCTGTTTCTCAAATTGAATGGCTTGAAATTAGGTCTCTGTCCCAAGCAGCTCTGGACTCTAGCACTCACACAGCACCTGCCCTTTTACCAAAATGGGAAAGTGACTTGGGCTTCAAGCCTATATCCATGAGAGGCACAGACTCCTACATCGTTAGTGTCAGTAAAGTCCTTAGATGTGCAGACAGAGGAAGGGAATGCTGGTAATGCTTTCTGACAAATGAAGCGATGGACTGCCTGGTGAGGGGGCAATCCTACATACTGGAAGGGTTCAGTAGAAAAGAATCTGCCATCTTCCAGGGAGATATATGATGATTCTCATCAAGGAAGAGGGACTATGTCACGGTCTGTGGTGACTGATGAGCAACAAAGACGATGGGAACCTAGTATTGCTGTTCTATAAACCATAGGGGAAAAGCCCAACACCATTATCCTCACTGGCCCCTCACTGCAGAAAATATATTAAGTTTTGAGATATATAAGTGAAACATGTTGAAGAAGTCTTGACTGATGTTTTCTTGGTCCTTCCAACAACGACAAAATTGATTCCATGACATATTTTTATATGTCTTTTTAGAAGATAGCATATGGCACCGTTTGTGCTTACGATGGTGCCTAGCCTATTGCACGGGGTCAAGAAATCTTTCCTTGGTTGGTTGATTCATTCAACATGATTAGGTAAACAAATATTTGTTGAATTAATGATTGAATAAACAAAGGAAACTTCCTTTACTCCGGGCTTAACAGTCTCACTTTTCTCAAGTCTTGTAATTTTGACCTGTTGTTTTCCACATCCCTAATGGTTCTGGTGACTGCCTTGGACAGCCTGCAGTTTCTTCTTCTCCTTTTTTTAAAAATGTTTATTTATCTTTGAGAGAGAGAGAGAGGGAGAGAAAACATGGGAGGGGCAGAGATTGGGAGCCAGGATCCGAAGACAGAGGACACCACAGGATGCGGGCCCGAACTCACGGAACCGTGAGATGATGACCTGAGCTGAAGTCGGACGCTTAACCGACAGAGCCACCCAGGCGCCCCTGGACAACCTTCAGTTTCTTAATGTCCCTGGAGATACGACTCCCCGAGCTACACACCGTACCCATCTTTAATTGAGGGCTCCGCCGGGATCAGGCCTTGCCATTGCATGGGCTGAAACTGACAAAAAGCCTCTGGCTGTTCTGGGAGGCCCAGTGTCAGAGATGTCATAACTTAGTTGTTTTTCAAATGCGTCAAATGCTGTGAAAAACTAGGGGTAGGAGTCTGCATATGTTATGTTTTGGTTGCTTTATAACCCCTTTGGCCAAAGTAGATGTTATATTTAGTCCCGGGCATGGCCTCTGGACTCTGAGCCTGTGCCGAACACCAGGCTAGAAAGCTGTGAGCCAGGAAGCGAGCCAGCTAATTTGAGGCACATTACATCAGACATTTCCTGAGGTGGAAAGGAAGGCCTCCTTGCTAGAAAGCAGGGAGGATTTTGGCTCTTAGAGATTGGATTCAGTAACTTTAACTCCTTGGCTAAGGGCCAACCCACTAGCAAGCAGCTATCATATGGTCTGCAAAAAATTCAGATCCAAAGTCTCCAGATCCTGCTTTATATGTTAATACCACACCTTCCTTGAGAGATGGATTGCCTTTGGGGGAGTGGGAGTGGGGGGGGGGCAGGGACAGCTTTTATAACAAAAGACATTAGAAAATCTGATAAAAGATTTTATAAAAGATTAAAATAATCTTACTAGCTTCTCTCATTTTAAATTTGGAGGGGTAACATTGACTTTGTACTGGAAAATTTATAAGCCTTGAATCAAAATGCTGTCCTAAAAAAATGTTGTAATTCGTCACTTTTCTTTTTCTTTTTCAAGTTACATAAAAGCGTGTGTGGTGGTGGATATGTTGGTATTAGATATTAAATTTATAAATTAAGCCTTCATGGTAGTTTCTCAATTAACTTCAGAAACTGACTTTTGCAGTGAGGAAATCTGATCTCAATAGCACTCCAAGTTAAATATTTTGTGATGATAAAGTCTTCCTCTCTCTCTGTACCACGTAGGCTAGTATGAACTGCATGTGCTAAGCGCCTCTATGTTTAGAAGGTTATAGCACGACTCAGATGATTACAAAACAAAACACCTTATTAATAATACAGAGGCCCTGGCAGCCTCCGCTCTGAATGCTCACACTGAGTCCTGGAGTGAAAATGCAGCTGCTTAAAATGGTTTTAGGGTACCTGAAGGGACGAGATACAGAGCATCTTTGGGTGAATTATCATGCTGATACTCTTTATACCTGAAAAATAGAGAGCTCTGAGGAGGTCACTGCTACAGTTGGTGAACTGAGATTCAGGAGAGGCAAGTTCCAAAGACATCTGTTGGGATTAAAATCCAAGACTTCTCGGGTGCCGGGTGGCTCTGTCGGTTAAGCACCCGACTCTTGACTTCAGCTAGGTCACGATCTCATGGTTCGCGAGTCAGTGCACAGACTGCTTGGGGTTCTCTCACTCTCTCTCTGCCCCTCTTGAGCTGTCTTGCATCTCTCAAAATCCAAGCCTTCTGATGGATGGATGCTTTCCCCACTCTAAATTCTATAGTTTCAGGAGCACCAGCGTACCAATGGACAAAGTGACTGCTGGGGAGACCCCTGAGGGAGCCATCTGGAAAAGTGCTTTCGTGTGCCCTTTCTGTGGTCTAAACTCTTGAGTCTCCAGTCTAAACTCTGGATACTTCATTTTCTCTTTTGGGAAAGTTGATCTGGTACTATTTGATCCCTGAAGGGGTGCTCAAGAAAAACATGAAATATTTATGAAGTGCTTTAAGTTTCAGGGGAAGTAATATTCCAGCCTACGAAAACGAAATGGATTCCGGCTTACCCATGCACCTTATCGGCTCATCCAAGTTTGCACACGTCACTCCTGACCTGTCCTTGTGTGAAAATCTAAGGATGTCACACATACACTCGCCACCTCTCTTTAGCCCTGTGTGTTCCTGCGAATGGAGCGGGTGATACATTATTAACATGTCCAAGAAGGGAAATGAAGAGGTAGGGGTGAGAAGAGGAGGTGGCAGCAGGGAGGCGAGAAGGAGAGGAAAGGAGGTAAGAACTGACAATGCCTGAGGAGCCCAAGCTGTTAACCTGCAGGGTGTGGGCATCTTCTGCTGTTCCCCCTGCAAGGTGAACCTGACACTCGCTGGCCAGGTCTTGCACAGAACTGTGCCAAGGTCCGCGGTGGCCAGGGCTCCTCGGTGACGAGAGACAGTAGGGTGTGGAGCTGTTCACTTGGCATCCTTCACCACCACTAAGGTCACCGATAAAATATTAAGCTGATCCTGGGTACATGGCTTCATGAAGATGATCGGGAATGAAGGGAAGCCAGGGCGAGGGGCAGCCATCAGATCAGATGCACAGAGGAGAACACGCGCACGCGCACGGGGAGGCAGGACAGCCACGTTGCCACAGTGAAGCAGTCAGCTTGTGTTTACTTTCCACTCAGAATGTTTTCCTTTGTATATCCGTACCATCACCTCTTGTTTTTTAAGGAAGTGACACAAAATAACAGGCTTCACAATGCCGTCAAATGTCACAATACACAGTCATGTACTGGAATTGTACAAAATCGGAAGAATAAAATGTTACTAGTTAACACTGGTTAAAATCAAACGGACAACCAAAAATGAAACCAAACGAAAAGAAATCAAACGCTGGAATCCATAGAAACGCCTGACAATATTACCCAAAAACGCCGCCAAATAATTGTCCTAGCATGCTGCAGCTCATTGCCATAACTTCATAAGTTCCCAGCTCTTTGGGGGAAAGAAAGTGCGTTTTCACAGCCTACAGTTCTCAAAGAAACAGCTTTCACATGTATGCAGGTCAACAGATAAAGGAATGCAAACTCCAGGCACCAGGGTTGCTCAGACAGCAGTGGAGTCTAACGAGTCCTTCTTAAAACCATTCTGAACCAGATCTGATTTGTTGAAAAAGAATCTGGAGGGTGACATTAGTTCAAGAGGGCCAAGGAAAAAACACTTAGCTGTTAATAAGGAAAAAAACCATCAAGAACTAGAACAATTAAGACTTAAATATTTTTCCTACTCTACTTTGAAGCTGAATTACAGCTCTTCATATTTGGAAAAGATATGCAGTTGATCCGTGGGTACAACCCCTCTCTCTTCCCCCCTGCACCCTCCCCCCCTCCTGATCCAGCATCTGAATGTCGGAGTACAGATTTTGCCAGTTCAATTTCCGTGAAGCAGAATTACCATTTCCTCATGTGTGGCCATGCCGCTTTTTAACAATGAGGTATAATTTGATACTAACAATGCCTGTTCCCTCTTGGGCTACGGGCTTGATCGGTCATGTGGGTAGAAAACAATTCAACTTCCTGATAAAATCACACATACAAAAATTATTGCACTTAGAAACAACAACAACAAAAACTCAGCCCAACCAGCCAAGGGCCAAGAAAACTCTTCTTCGGAAGTGCTGTGCTTCCTGCCCTTTGCAGAGCGTCTGGACCTTTCTGGTGTTCAGTTGAATGTGGTCCGTTATTCAATGTCCAGAAGTAAAAGAGTCCAAAAGACACTGGAGGCTCTTTAAGGCTAAGTCTTCCCGGTGCTTCAATGAGATAAATTATCTCCTTGGCCACATACTACAAAGCAGGGGCTCTTCTTAGCAAAATGGCTAGCAGCGCCCCTAAAAAACTCAGGAAGCAAGGGAGGATGGGTGCACACCATGTCCTGTCCTGTGGGGGTGGGGGGTGGGGAGAAAGAGAGAGAGAGAGAGAGAGAGAGAGAGAGATTGAAAGAGAGAGTAAGCGGTCTGGGAGGGTCAAGCCACACACGGACAGCTCTATGACATAGGTTTATCTGTACATCTTTCTCTGTGTAAGCCTTTCCTGTGGATCTAAATATCTTTCCCTTTTCCGCAGATTTGTCTCTGTCTTAGTCTTTATCCTTCCTGCCTCTTCGGGCTTTCTGTCTTTTGATGGATATGAAGGTAGAATGCTAATCTTACCTTGCTACCCACTGGTCCATACGCTATTTATCCTTCCATTTTCCTGCCACAATGCACAGCTATCTTCACACCCTGTGAATGGTCCCCCCACCCCCACCTCAGTGTAGTCAGATACATTTCACACTCCGTTTACTGACTTGAATTGGCATATTGTTACTTCAGCTAAGATTACTTACACCTCCCAAATCTGATCTCCTGTCGAATTTGAGCACAAGGCACCAACTATGTTACTAATGTTTTCAGGAAGCTCTCAGGAAAATGTTCACATCATGGATGAGACCAAGGCATTCTTAAACTCCACTATTCTGAGAATATTGTCAATACTGTTTTTCTTCTCTGGGATGTGTGCTCCAGCTCACGTCTTTTTTGTAACTAACCCCTCATATGACCCTTGTAATCAATAAAACATTTGCACAAAATATCTAGATAGAGTTGGGTGAGAGTATCCTGACATTTCGTGCATGGATCCAATATCAGAACAATTTAAGGTTCAGGTGGAGACAATGAAGGTCATGTCACAAGGAGTTGGTGAGGCCCCTAATGTCACACTTACCAACCCGGGTACATGGAAGCTCTAAGATCTGCAATGGTATTAATCTCGCCCTGTGACCCCACTTGTGGGGGCAGAATCCATACAACTGGTGACTGCTGCCTTTTGTTGTTCTAAGACAGAGTGCCCGTGATGGCCTTTTCTCTACTTACTGCTCCGGGTTCTGAACTAGGACTTGCTAACATTCTCGTAGATGACGTCACTGATGCAGAACTGTTGTTTCTTCTTCGTCCACATCAGCTGCACACACTGATGGATAAAAATGTACTGCTCCTGGTGCATAGGACAAAAACGTGTTTCAGAACAAGATATTTTTGTGCAAACACGTGCCAAGACAGACTATTTTAATCCTATGGCAGGATTAAATACCATGATGTCAAAAAACAATTTCCATTATTTCTGAAATAATTTTATCACTAGGAAATCCAAGAGAATCCACCGTAAAAATATTCTGATTAATAATAGAGTTTACGTAATCACCACTTAATGTTAAAGAAAATGTCCAATCGATAAATCATGGGCCTCTTTTGAAAAAAAAATAGCGTATCACTTCATAATATACACCAAAACAAAATCCAGGAAGTTTACTAAATTAAGCCATAAAAATATAGGGGGGGAAATATAGGTTAATTTTTCTCTGATTCCTTTTAGGAAGGACTTTCTAAACTTCAAAACGATGTAACAAATTACAAATGAAACTTTGAAAGCACTGTATATGAAACAAAGTGAAAAGAATAAAATAAAGGTCAAACCAGAAACTGGGAGAGAAAATTATTTTCTAGAATTATGACAAAAAGTCGATACCTTTACTTTTCTTTAAAATTCCTCCAATCAGTAACACACACACTTAAACTGACAAAATATATCGACAATTAGACCAAATATTCCTAGAAGGCAGGGACTGTATCTTTTTATTCCTAATGTCTAGCACTCAGCTTGTGCTTAGTAAATATTTTCTGAAGTAAACCGAGGAAATATTAAACCATAAGCAAAAAATGGTGACATAATAAAAAAATGTAAATTCAAACAACTGGTTTTCATCCATGACGTGAGCAAAACCGAAGGGGAAAAGTCACATTCAATGATAACTTGAGCTTGTTGAAGCCGTCATTTTCATCTGTGGTTGGCAGAAGTATTATTAATAAAGTGCTAATAAGTGACACCCTGGACGCAGATAGTAAACAAGTGGGAAAAGACCCCAATTAATGTTCTATTAAAAGGAGAATGGTTTAAATAAGTTACAGCAGATCTATACTGAAAGACTATTCAGTCTTTAAAATGAGATTTATAGAATTTTGGACAATTTGGGATGATAGATACACAGAGCAAAATGTTAGGTGGAAAATTAGAATGTAAAATTAGCATATGTATATGTAGCATCGAAGCACAGCTGGATGAAAGTTATACTTGACTGAAGATGGAGATGAAATGCATCAGCATATGGAGAGTAGCTGTCTTAGTGCCATGAAATCAAAGAAACTTCATGATCTTTCTACTTTGTCTTCATTGCCTAGAGCGTCTCTGTAAGTAATACCATTAGAAATAACCTTGAAATAAAAACCAGTCATGGTATTCGCAGGATTTAAGGAGTCTTTTGTACAACTTTATAAAAGATAGGTTAATGCTTCAAACCTCACTGAGTTGATACCTAAGCCCAATCTGTATTTTTCAACAAGCTTTGGAAAAAATACATTCCCTTATTTTTAAAATTTTTTTATTATTTTTTTAAATTTTTTTTTTAACATTTATTTATTTTTGAGACAGAGAGAGACACAGCATGAATGGGGGCAGGGCAGAGAGAGAGGGAGACACAGAATCGGAAGCAGGCTCCAGGCTCCGAGCCATCAGCCCAGAGCCTGACGCGGGGCTCGAACTCACGGACCGTGAGATGGTGACCTGAGTCGAAGTCGGAAGCTTAACTGACTGAGCCACCCAGGCGCCCCTAAATTTTTTTTATTATTTTTGAGAGAGAGAGAGAGAGAGAGAGAGCCCGAACAGGGGAGGGGCAGAGAGAGAGGGAGACACAGAATCCAAAGTAGGCTCCAGGCTCTGAGCTGTCAGCACAGAGCCTGACGCAGGGCTCGAACTCATGAACCTGAGCTGAAGTCGAACACTTAGCCGACTGAGCCACCCAGGCGCCCCATATATTCCCTTATTTTGTGATAATATCAATAACTGGCTACCTCTTCTCATTATCACACACCACTCCGTTGTTTCTGGTGTCGTGTCAGGCACTGGGCACAGTTAAGGCCAGAAACTGCCTGGCTCTTCAGTGCGTAACTGTTCAGTGGCCAAACTTGGGTGTCAAAAAATTAAAAAAAAAAAAAAAAGTAGACAGACCACAGGCAAAGTAAATAAAAGACTATTTACAGACACATCCTTGAGGGCCCCTGAGAAGTCTAAGCTGCCGATCAGGAGAATGGCTGCTCAAAGCAAAGCCGTCACTGACCTCCAGGGAAAGCCTATTAGAAGAAAATCAAACAAAACGTTTGATAAAAATAGAAGAGAGCCCAGGAGAGGTGAATGCCATCCATACAGAGCCCTTTACAGTTTCACCGTGCTTGTCTAGGTGATATTTCCATGATGTGTGCTGTACGATTCACAAATGCATCATTTACATTTTACACATGACGGAGGGCCTGTGAGAGGTGAAGGGGGTTGTACAGAGGCCATGCTGTGACCCAGGCCCTCACGGGGTCTCACCCCACCACCCCTACTCTCTAACTGCCCTTCCTGCTCTTGTGGAGAGGCCCAGACCACGTGCCCGGTCAGTTGAGAAAAGGCAAGAGGGCATGCCAACGCTGCAGACCATGCAGCATGTTGCCGGGACGTGAAATGTGCATCTGAGGACACAGCTGTTTTAATCGGTAACTTCTGCAATTGCTCGAGTGGGGTGGGGTGGTGGAATGGAGATGGCGGGTAGTCTAGAGGAGGCAGGAAAATTAGAAACCAGCCACGGGAGGAAACCCGGTACACAGCACGCAGGCATTTATAGAGAGAGAATCCGAACTGGCCTCTTGAAAAATCATTAGTGTCGGGGCGCCTGGGTGGCGCAGTCGGTTAAGCGTCCGACTTCAGCCAGGTCACGATCTCGCGGTCCATGAGTTCGAGCCCCGCGTCAGGCTCTGGGCTGATGGCTCAGAGCCTGGAGCCTGTTTCCGATTCTGTGTCTCCCTCTCTCTCTGCCCCTCCCCCGTTCATGCTCTGTCTCTCTCTGTCCCAAAAATAAATAAACGTTGAAAAAAAATTTTTTTTTTAAAAAAAGAAAATCATTAGTGTCAACGGGGTACTGTGGGATGATAAAGCTGAAGAAAATAATTGTTTGACTCCGCTCCTTACGTGTTAACATCAGTCAAGTAGAAGACAGAAGGTCTGGGGGGTATGAACGGGCTCAAGAAGGATGTTAGGAAAACCCTAACATTCAAAATACAGGCTGAACCATGATGAGCATAGAAACCATGAAAAATAAAGGTAAATGGACAAGATGTTTCAGACGTAACTAACAAAACGGAGATAAATAAGTAACTCCAACTAGAAAGCATCCATTGCAGAATCCTGAGGGAACTCAAGAAGCTGGAACAGTTGGAAAAAATCAGTAACCTGTGGTGACCTCCGCCTCTTTTACTGACTGAGTTTTCCCACAAGAGTTCAGGGAAGGGATGCTGTACTTTAAAAAGACCGTTTCCCTGGAGATGTCAACCTAAAATGCTGCCCCAAACAAAGAAGCCAAACAACCAAAATGCGGGGCCAGAGCGTTAGGGAGAAAAACAAAATACTTCCTCAGCTCTGCAGAGAGGCACATGGAGGCTGCTCTAGCTTTGTGCGATTACCACATGCGAGGAAAGATAATGGCGCTGAGAACTGGATGGAGGGTCGGCCATGTGAAGGTAGTTTTTAAAAGGGGATTAAGATTCTGTAATTGGGAAAGCCATAGGCAAACAGGCTATAATCAAAGTCTATAAAGTTATAAGAGGCATAAATTAAGCCAATGGGGCAGACAATTCATCACATCCAAAATACTTAAAATAAGGAGTGGCCCTTTGAAGGCTGGGGATTACTATACATAATGGGGACATTTTAAACCACATATGAGGATGTAAATTTATAGAAGTGGAAACCAAAAATATGGACCGATTCATAAAGCACTGTTTAATCACTAGGTAGTGGGCTTCTCTGGGGAACCAACACATTTCAAGCTTACGATAAGGAGGTAATATTAGTTCACGTCCCCACCACTGTAAATTAGAAGGCAGCAGAGTTGGGATGTGAGTGGGTTCAAGGAAGTGAGGAAGCAAACACATCATCAATGAGGCACCTGCGTGTGAATGGGTCACTCTTTCCAAAGTGGTATGATCTTGCTATAGCTCAGAAATAAATACCATCCATCGGCTGTGTCCAGCCTTGGAAAGGTGGGAGTGGGGAGGCAGGAGAGCAAACAGAGGCAGAGGAGAAAAACCCGGGCACTAACAGCAGCCATGGCTGCACGCTTTTTGAGTTAGACTGACATCTAGTGGTGCATTGTAGAAAAAGCAGGAAAAAGACGAAGGCAGCATTTAGTCTGGAAATGGAATATGAGGTCAGGCCTGGTTGTGTTGTACTCTACAAGCATTCCTCTTGCACACCCCTTGGGGGAAAAAAGGGATTATTGTAAGCTGGAAGCTAAGAAGTCGCGACTATGGTTTGGTGATTAGGATCAGGAACAAGCTAGTGTGCGTAGGCTTTGGGGCGCCTCCAGGTGCACACCTGTTGCTGTTTGGAGGCAGTGTGTGTTGTGTGGTGGCAGTGGCCCGGGGCTGCCACTCCAGCCAGGGTGCATTCTGAGGCTTGCAGGGAGGAGAAGGCTTGGCTGAAGAGGAGGAAGAGGGAGCATATAACACCGCTGGATATTTCTGGGGGATGTTCCCTTGTTGTTACAATGATAAATCCATTCATTTAGACCAAGGGAACTGGCTGCACTGCTAGGTTGGGAGCTGGAAAGCTTTAAAATCATAAGGGGGACAGGAAGCATAAATCAGCCCTTGATCATCATCAAAAGTGCATTGGGACAGAGGGTTATGGAGGACAAACTAATGCCAAACTAACTGAACCAAATCTAGCATTTCAAGTATGAATTAAATCATGTCAGTTCCATAGTCCCCACTCAGTGGCATTTACCCAGATTGGCTGTCACCTTCACTGAACTCTCAGTCTGTTCAAAGAGGCTTTATTCCATTATAGATATCATAGATACATCCACGTGCTCTGGATTATGAAGGGCATATGATGCCAACAACAGTGCTAGCTCTATGCACTGAAGAGATTGCTAGAAGCTAGTATCTTTTTTTTTTTTAATACCCTGAAGCAGTTTGAACATGCACAATAAAAAGCTGGGACTAGTGGATGCAGAAAAAAAAATGGACACAACAGTTTTGAAACATGAGATTGAATAATGAGAAATTTCTCATTCCAGGGCAAATTTGAAAATGCGTATTGATTCTGCTCCTACCTCCGTCTGCACCATGGACATCCGGTATGATCGCATTTCGGACACCAGCCCTAAGATGTCGACAAACTCGTGATCCCGAATGTGCTGCAAGAGCCTGTCCAGGGCAATGAATGTTCCTGTCCGTCCCACTCCAGCACTGCAAAAGAGTGTTCAGACAACATATTCCTCAGACATATTCCTCTGCGCTGTTGCAAACAAACTGGCAGTTTAAAACCTGCCAAACTACAGGTGGCACCACTGAGAAAAGGGAAGAACTCCTCAGAGTATTTTCCTAACTGATTTTGAAGTGTGCAGTTGTGGTCCGGGGTGTCGTTCGATGGCACATTTCTGACTATCCCTGCCACCTCGCTTAAGGAGATGTGGGTCTGCACTGCCTCACACACACTCCCTCTCCCGCAGGGCCCTCTGCTTCCGGAGGAAAGTGATGATTCCATGTAGAGCCTGTTAGAGAGCTGATACACATAAACAGTTGCAGCGTTCTGCATAACCTCAGAGTTAGGCACACACACCCTGCTGGAAAGTCGGCTTGAGATGCCACACGCCAGCTCTAGCTCTGGGGCCATAGCAACTTGTGTGCCGTCAGGCCTAAGTTGAGTTCACCATCCCAGACCTTCCTTACAGCACACCAGCCATTCTGGTGGGTCCTGGGCCTGCTTCCGTCTCCCAGCGATCTTTTAGATAGTTGCCTCCAAATCACATTTGATATTTGGACTCAGTCTCTTCCAGTCCCCAAATCCCAGGGCTCAGAGAGCGGAACAAAGTGGAGCGAGTGACTGACACTGACCGCTGCCCACCGGCGGTCAGGAGAGCCCCCAGCTCTACATTCAAGTCAGCTCTTCTCTCCCAACCACTGAGAGGCTGCGAATTGTGAATTATGGTAAAATGAGAAAAGAGAAAGTCTCTGCTGGGAGAGAAATCCAACACTAGAAGCCTCGAGTTCAGAGATTGCTTTTCTACAAGACAACTCTTCCCTCCTAAGACTTACTGTCTAAGAGAAAACGTTCTGCCTCTGGGTGAGCACCCATAAAGTCACATCCAGAGCTGTGGCTGCTTCCTGCTTGGAGAGGAACCACGAGTTTGACCGTGTGGTTGAGCACCTTTATTATCTGCTCATGGGAAGAATGGTGTTGAAACTAGATAATGTTGTCTGGTGACGCCTGTGAACATGTGAGATGAACTCACACAAGAATATCCTCCCTGATCCCCAACTGGGTAGCTTACAAAGTGTTTTTCTTTCTGGACAGACACAGACACATACTTCTCTTTCTCTGTCCCCACCCCTCCCCCCCACCTCTCTCTCTCTCTCTCTCACACACACACACACACTCCCCTAGCCATTCTGGTTCACAAAGGCCAAGGTGTTAGACCCAGGATTATAGACTTATTTACTTAGGTTGACATGGCTACCAGTGCCTCCTCTAACATCCCCATTCCATTTCTATCTGTGGCATACAGTGGGAACATATTTATATCCCATGCTCTTTGGGGGTTGCATAAAAATTTTGCAACGAAATCATGTCAGACTGATGGATTTTGATGGAGATTTGGTTCACTTGGTGAGAAAGAAAGCTTAAATTCAAAGATAATGTTTCTCCTAAGGAATTAGTGTGGCCCTTGTTTTTGGATAATGTGCTAGATCATACAACCCCTTTCATTTGAGCTGTCTAGAAATTCAGAGACAATCTCTAAGAGCAATCATAGCAAATGTCTATCTGAATGAGCTGAATACTTTCATTTCTCCTTTCTCTCATCTTGCTTTTATGTCTATTAATATTATTCTGGGCTGTGATCGGCTATTTTTAATCTGCCCTTGCAGTTGGCCATGTTACAAACCACTCGGAATCTCTCATAGGCTGGGGGTAATTTCACACAGTACCTAAAGGCACGACCTTTAGAGACCGTGCACCTGGAGTTGAGTCCTAACCCCTCCACGTTCTGGCTGCACAAATTTGAGCAAGTCCCTTAACCTCCCCACTTCTTTCTTTCAGCTGAGAATGAGAATAAAAATATCTATCTCATAGGCTATAGGAGATAGGAAAAGTCACGTTATAAGCAAATTGTGTACCTAGTAAGGTATCAGTGAGTTGTAAATGTTATAGATTCATAATTCATTTAATCGTTAATTCACTGTGCTCAGGGATTTATGGACTGGTGGGTGATTCCCTTTATAAAGCAAAGCCTGTGGTGCTGCGACAGAAAATGCGGCTGATGAGTTTACCTGCAGTGCACGATCATGGGGCCTTTGCTCTTGGTAGCTTGCTGTCGAACCACGTGTACAAACTGAAGGATACTTTCTGCAGCATTTGCTGTGGGCACACCGTGATCAGGCCACGCCGTGTAGTTGAAATGCATCACATCCTGCATCTCGTCAGCCTTTAGGAGAAAAAGCCAAAGCGAGCATTAATCTCTTGGTCCACTAGCCAGCTGGCCGGGGGCCGCCACTGCAGCTCACAAGTTAATGCCATTAAGAAGTGAAAGCCATGTTCCACTCCTGGTCAGCACGCTTCCCTTTCCAGCTCTGAGGATCGTGTCTGGCACAAAGCAGGCCCTGGGGAAAAAATACTAATTATTTAAAACTTCAAATAGTAGGATAAATCGGCGAATCCAGGCCTGTGCGGAGATGAGAGCATAAGCAGATCAGGGTGTGTATTCTGGCTCGGCCGTTTAGCAATGGCATCAGCTTTGGCCCCAAAATACCGTGGGAGGTGCTGTTGGTGACCCTCCCCCATAGGGTCCCCTTTGCCAGGCTGACTGCCCCTTTTCCAGCTGCTGCTAACAGCATATGGCTCTGTCCTCCTCATGGTTGTCCCTCCACGAAGGGAAATGCCTTGCTGGAGTGCGCCTGAGAGGTTGTGTTCTCCTACTGAGGGCAGTCCACAGCTACAGAGTGACCGATATTGGGGTATAAAATGCAGGCCCCCTTACGTCGGAGTGGCACATGTAACTGTAAGGTGCCGTTCATGCCCCAACACTCCCCATGGTATGCAGCTGAGGCTAGAATTCAGCTGAACCCACAGCTGTGCCTGGCTCCTTCCCTGCCCGGTCCTCTCCTGCTTCCCTTGCTCCCTTACAGTTTTATCCAAGATCATACTTGCCATAACTCACCAATAGGACAATCCCGGTCTTGGGCTCTGACCCAAGACAAACTGGCTGAACAGCAGGTTTCTCATACCTAAGATGCGTCATTTTAGATGTTAAGAGTACAATACGACCTATCGCAGGGGTTGTTGGGAAGATTAAGTGTGCTCATGTCTGTGAAGGATGGACCGGTCAGATATTAAGCATCACCACTACTCCATAGTTTCCACCACTCTCTTCCTTCCAGCTCAGGGCATTTATATGGTTGGCTCTGGGAATCCCAGTGAGTGGGTATGTTTTGTACATGTATCTTATTCATATTAACCCATACATCAAATATATTGTTGTCCCCTCTGAACTGAGTAATTATCAGGATAGTTCAAGATTCACTCTTTTTAGTCTCTACTAATTTGTAAGCATAAAGATTTATTCTGTTCTTGTTATCAACAGTCAGGAATATTCCAAACCCAGGCCCCAACAAAGATCTAATTCACTCCCCTTCCCTCAAACTTGGCAAGAGCCTAAAATCCCCTCAGTGAATGGAATACTGTATCATAATTTGGAAGAATTTGGCCTGGTTATGAGTTTGAAACTAAAGTTAGGTTCAGGCATTAAAGAGGAATGAATTCCAAAGAGTCAGTGGTCTTGGGTGGAGTAGAATTTGTATAAATATAAGTAAATGCATAAATAAAGCATGTAAATAAACACATAATAAGATCTGTATAAACATAAGTAAATCAGCACTCAATTAGACCCACTGTCCCCAGACACTTAAGGCTAAACATCCCAAGCCACATGCAGTACCCTCCCTCACCACCTTCAAGGGCTCTTTCTTAGACACATAGAGCATGAAGTCTGCAAAAATGTTGCCCCTCTCACTGCTGTTTTCAGGAAGTATGGCAATAAAGTAACCCAAGCATAATAAATTGTGCATAATGACTCCATTACTCAACACCATGAGGACCGAAGGACGCTCAATCAATCACTAGACAACTTCGGTTGCCCAGAAAAGCTCACAAAAAATGTTAGCTCTCTTCAAAGGCTGATTATAGGCTTAGTTCAAAGGCTTGTGCATTGTAGGCATATATGTGTGTGTATATATATGTATATGCATATATATAATTGATCTGAAAATGTCTCCAGCTAAAATGAGCAAAGTGATTCCAAAATAGGCAATGCTTATATTGTCGTTAGTCTCTCTACAGCTGTAAGACAGAGGTATTGGGGTGATCCCTGGTCAAGCTGGATAGCAAGGCACACATCAATGGGGACAAAGTTTTGCTGGTTTCAGTTTCCAGTTCTTACTCAGTTCATGCCAAGTTTTTAAGCAGTGGACAGTGAAAAACTGTGTGCTATGGTCATTTTCCTCCTTTCTTTGTTGAAGGAGAAAAACTTAGCCGTTCCAAAACCTCTCTTACCCCGATTTCCTCACTCATATACTTTTACCTGGTTGTACGCTGAAAGTTTCCACATATCAATATAGAGGGAATAAAGAAGAGTGTAAACAAAAATGGAAACAAATAGAAAAACATATTCATTGGCAAGGCACAATGTTCTTTTAGATTCTGCATTTATGGCCAAATGGGGGCACTCTAGGACCAAATGCTCGTGACTGTGTCTACCGTATAAACAATCTTACCAGAAAGCACTATTACTCAATATTTTATTCTTATGTTTCAAGCCCTTCACATGATTGTCACTGAAAGATAGGTCATAATTTAAGATCAAGGACAAGAAGGGGCCCCTGGGTGGCTCAGTCGGTTGTGTCCGACTTCAGCTCAGGTCATGATCTCGCTTTTCATGAGTTCGAGCCCTACGTCAGGCTCTGTGCTGACAGCTCAGAGCCTGGAGCCTGCTTCGGATTCTGTGTCTCCCTCTCTCTCTGCCCCTCCCCTGCTCACACTCTGTCTCTCTCTGTCTCTCAAAATAATAATAATAATAATAATAATAAACGTTAAAAAAATTAAAAAAAAAAGACCAAGGACAAGAAGCATAGTATTGATCATACAGTGATCTCTGTGACTCTTCCCTGCCAAGGAAACAGGTATGGGAACAGGTGTTGTCTTGTGCTCTGCAGTTTCTTGTCTCCTGAATCCAAACCTAGGGAAATATTTGTTCTACATTTTTCCAGCAGTTTACACTGGCTTCCCAGCTAAAATAACCAAAAAAGAAAGCAGGATTCAAATGGCATTCAGATTGTCAAGTATTTTCTCTGATGGAAGGTCTTTCCAAGTGCTTTATTATTTTTGAAATCCTTCATTCATTCACTGATTTATTCATTCCACAAAGATTTTTATAAGTGGCTAAAGGTTGGGATTATAAAGCTTATTAAAACGGGGTACTTGCTTCCCAAGCTCACAGCATACTGGGTGAGGCAGACACGAAGGGAGAGAACTGCAGTCATCTCTGATGTCTTGCGATAGAGCAGTAGGTGAGACAGAGCAGAGGGGGAAAGGAATAAAGTTGTCTAGAGACTACAGAAAGCGTAACAAAGGAGGTGACATTTGAGCTGAAACTCTGGGTGGAATGTGTTTAGGGAGGAGATGGCCATTTCAAAGAAAAGGAACAGCATGAAGCAGTCTGCTAGGGATTTGCCCAAATTCTCATTGTGACAAAAGTCATTGTTAACTACCAGTGGTTAAGAAGTGATTTAACTTGCAAATATAGTAAGTGGCTAGTTCATGAGTACTTATGCTGCACTGACGGGGACAATATTTGTTTCTATTGTGCATATTAAGGGTCACCAAACATTTTCTGTCGAGGGCAGAGAGTAAATATTTTAGTTTTAAGGGTCATTTTTCTCTGTTCCAACGACTCAAGCTTGATGCAGCACAAAAATAACTCATGGGCAATATGTATGCAAACGTGTGGCCATGTTTCAATGAAATGTTATTTGTGGACACTGACGTTTCTATTTCATATAATTTCCATATTTGGTGTGAAGTATTATTTTTCTTTTTTTTTCACGCATTTAAAAATTTAAAACTCATTCTTGGCTCATAGGTTTTACAAAACAAGCAGTGGTCAATTTGTCCATAGCCCAGTCTTGAACCCCTGACGTATACAGTTAGGAAGTGTTGTTTCTAGGCAGAGAACATTGTGCTGAGGACTTTCCTATTGAATGGTGTCCTCAACAGAGAGCATGTTTAAGTGAGTACTAGAAAAATTCCCTCCTATTTTCTGGGACTACTGTGTGTGAAGAAGGGTGATTGGTTGACAGGGGCACCCAGCCTGGCACACAAACGTTGGGCATGAGCTCGAAGCCTAATCTTCAGAGAAGTAGCAGACCCAGGACAAATAGACTTTCCTTTTTCTTTTTTAAATTTTATTTGAGGGAGACAGAGAGAGAGAGAGTGGAAGCAGGGGAGAGGGGCAGAAAGAGAGAGAGAATCCCAAGCAGGCTCCGTGCTGTCAGTGCAGAGTCAGACATGGGGCTCGATCCCACGACCCTGGGATCAATACCTAAGCAGAAATCAAGAGTCGGACACTCAACCGACTGAGCCATCCAGGTGCCTCTAGACTTTTCTAACATGCTAATATTTAGAAATCAATAGCATTTGAAAAGAGATATGGAACCATGATTAAAAAGAAATAGCTTTGAAATAATAAAAAGCCAAACCATAACAAAACATAAGGAAAAAAGCCAAAGAAAACCAAACCCAAACTACTATATCATGGTTTAGGTGTTTAGTTTAAAATTTAAGTGTGCCTTATATATCCTAAGTATACCCATCCATAATTAGTATAAGTAATGAGAACCTGTCAATTGTAACTGGTGAGCAGTGGTGCCCTGTGTCTCCTATTGCCCTGGGCTGATCTGAGATGGAAAGGTGCAGACTTTTTATTCCATCTCCTCGGGGTCTCCAGGCCAACCATTTCATCTACACAGCACTGCTGATGAAACTGGAAATAAATACACTAAACGTGGGATTTATCTCTTGAAGAAAGCAGTGCTGCAAAGCTGGAAGAGCTCATAGTCTTACATGACGGGGGGTTGGTCTCTGACACGTTGGTGTCCCTCAGTGTGGGGACAGCCACCTGACTTACATAGTTGATCCGGAAGTGTCTGCAGGCCCAGTCTTCCCGTTCTTCCTCTGACATCATCTCCACGGTGATGTCCCCATAAGCTATGGGTTCTTCCGTGAACGGCCAGTAATGGTCACATTTCACCTGAGGTGACAATAGCACACAATCTTTTATTTATTTATTTATTTATTTTTTTTTTTTTTTGGTAACGTTTATTTATTTTTAAGAGGGAGAGAGACAGAGCTTGAGCAGGGGAGGAGCAGAGAGAGAGGGAGACACAGAATCTGAAGCAGGTTCAAGGCTCTGAGCTGTCAGCGCACAGCCCGACACGGGGCTCGAACAGTCTTTGCAACCTTGAGATCATCACCTGAGCTGACTGTTGGATGCTTCACCGACCGAGCCACCCTGGCACCCCACACACAACCTTTTAAAACAAACAGGCTAGGAAAGAAATAGTCCGTGCTCACTTAGAGAAAACAAAATTACAGTAAAACCTTGGACTGCAGGCAACTTGTTCTGAGTGTTCTGCAGGAGGAACAAACACTTCTAATAAATTTTAACTTGATAAATGAGCAAGGTCTTGCAATATGAGTAGTACGTGATGCTGGATGTCACATGATCACAACTGAGCCAATGGTTCTTTCTTTCTCTCTCTCTCTCTCTCTCGCTCGGGATTGTGGGCATGGTCTCCCATGCTCAGATGCTCAGTCTCAGGCCGCGGTGTTTGGCAGAAATCAGTGATATTTCAGAATGTTGGAAGGTGCCCACACTGGCCCTAGTATATTTTTTGTCACTTCAAAGCACTTATGGACAGTCCTTTGCTTTTCTATACAAGAATAAGCTTAGGAATGCTTTGCTTCGTTCTAGGTCAGGCTGCCTGCAGATATAGACCCTTTCCTCCGCTGCCTTACTGCCAGTTACATTAAATACAGTATGTGACAAGAGTTTATTCATACTGTACCGTGGTCAACATCTGTTAGTGATAGTGAAAGCCGTCCTACACAACCCTCCCTTCTCTGGTCTCCCTCGCACCAGCCACGAAGGTTTTCAAAGGTAAGTGCAGGTTAATTTGTTATTTTTCTTTATAGTTTGTATTTTCCTTGTTAGTTTGGATTATATTATAGTATTGTAATCATTTTATATGAATCTTTTTGAGTTCTGGAATAAAGCATCTGAGTTTCCATTACTTCTTATGGGAAAAGTCGCATGATACACAGTGCTTTGGATTACAAGCATGTTTCTGGAACGAATTATGCTCACAAACCAAGGTTTTACTGTACTTGCCTCTGAAGAACTGTATAGTATTATTGTGCGCATTATAAAAGAAGCAAGTGGAAGTTTCTGGTACATAGTAAGCACTCCAGCCATAGCCCTGGCTGGTACAGATTTTGCTGCCAGTGGGAACAGCCCCATTAGACACTTACCCTTCTTTTCTCATTACACTGAGTGAGCATGACAATAATCTGGGACTTCTGTTGTAGGACCATCTTCCAAAAGTCATTTCTGGTTTCAGGCAGTGGCCCCTGTGTGGCAATATACTCCTGGGGTGAGTTGTATCCCTGAAAGATTAAGTGACAAAGCGGTCACCCAAGAAGCTACTGGCAACACCAAATGCTGTTCCACACAAATGTAAAAAACTGAAAATGTACTGGGGATAAGCCTAGCAAAGGATCACACACCTAGGTAATGGTTCCTCCCTTTCTCATCAAAGAGGTAATCAGAGTAACTGACCCAGGTAGGTCTGCGTGATCGTAAGCACTGTTCTCTGAAGTGTATACATACAATCGCACTCACACCTTTTTATGAGAACAGTCACTAGTTTTAAAATAGGGGCTCAGGTGGGGCCCTTTGAGTTGCGTTGCCAAAACCAAAGCTTATTTATTTATTTTTAAATGCTTATTTATTTATTTCGAGAGAGAAAGAGAGAGAGAGAGGGAGAGAGAGAGAGAGGAAGAGAGAGAGATGGGGCAGAGACAGAGGGAGAGAGAATCCCAAGCATGCTCCCCACTGTCAGGGCAGAGCCCGACTCAAGACTTGAACTCATGAACCTTGAGATCATGACCTGAGCCAAAATCAAGAGTCTGACAATCAACAGAGTCAACTCAGGCACCCCAAAACTGAAGTTTAAACACAAAAAAAGATGATGTTTAATATAATTACTTACTTTCACTTTCACTCTTTACAAAGAAACGTGAACATTACTAATCTATGGGCTTTTCCCCCTATTTGTTATTCTGAAGTGGGATACTGGGAATTAATAGGATAATTCTTCAGAATTGGGTAGCCAGGTGGAGAATGGTTCTCTTTTTAACTGTTTGACATATATGTATAGCTCTAATAGTCCTCCTGTGTCTGAGCTAGAATTTGGACGCCTGGTTTTAAAAATTTTTTATTGTCTTTTACTTACAGGAATATAGTTGGCATTGATATAGTCTGCGCCTTCCTCTTCATTCATGGAGACTAATCTCACTCGGCTAAAGTCATCTGTAAAGAATAAGAAGAAACAATGTCAAAACTCTGAGTGGAAAGAAGGATTGCCTTAACTTTCTCTAACCAATAGCAAGTCGGAGCAGCCCACGTTTACTTTAGCCTGATACTTCCACCACACCTCAATCTTAGTTTCTTGTTTAAATAAATATAGAAACACCTTGCAATCACCATTTCCTCCCCGTCAGCTTCCCTGTCCTTGTCTCCAGGCCTCAGGGGGATTGTGTAGGATATTTATAGGAACTAAGGTATCTGGTAGGTTGTATGGAAGGCTGTAGAGTGTAGCCTAAATCCATGATTTCCATGTCACCTAACACATCCAGAGAATCCACTGCCTTTGGGAAACCCAGAGAAGATGCGGTTGCATGGACTTTGTGCAAACAGACTTCAGATGAGAAAAGTAAATTCTGAAATGTGTATAGATGTAAAAGTGTAAATGATGACACTACCCAATTTTATCAAGAAGCCTGATCAAGGAAGGGTTGTCCTTCTAGAGCTTTTTCACCTCTCTTCTTTCCCAATCTCCATTTTCTCCCAGCATCCCCCACCTCTACCCAGTATGGCAGAAAGTTAAATCTCTATTGGAATGTATTTTAATTGTCCTATAAGTACTTTATATTACTCTTCTCTTGAATGTTGGCTTTATTACAAAACGCTAAGCAACAGCAGAACCTGCCAGAAGAGGAGGTATTTTAATACACCGCACTCTTGCTGTTGTCAGGGAGTTGACTGAAAGTAGTTTATGAGAGCTCAGATTATCTTACCCCGAGTTTGGCTAAGACTTTTAATCTCCAAATAGAGATAAAAAAGAGCCAAATGGTCAGTCTTTCCTTCTCAGACACAATTCATTTGAAAGCAAAGAAATTAAATCTTCCGACACAGGACAGAATTGAGTAACACGGAAGCAAGATTGGGATCAATGCAGTGGCAGAGATGGCCTTGAGGATCCAGACCACAGCTGGGGTTAGCCAGAGATTGGGGAAACTAATCCATCTGCAGTAACAGTCCGTCAGCCTTTGAGAGATGACACTAGGACAGGCTCTAGTGATAAGCTTACATGGTAGGATGTTTGTGTAGCGATTTTTACATCGGTTCAGTGGAAGGTCTGCAGCAAAATGTGGAATGTCCAGTCCAATCAATTTTAACTCCTGTAAATGACAGAGAATAGAGTTGAGTTTCCATACTTGATGTGAACTGGGCTACTGTTCACATTGGCTTATTGTTCACATTGGATTATTCCTCACTCCCTGCCTGTAATGGAAGCGTCACCCCCCCTCTTCCACATGATGTTCCAGTAGCTCCCTTTTGGTGCCGAGCATGCTTCATCATACCACTGTTCTCCACTTGCATCAGCCCATGAACTTGGGAAGAAATCATTCCAACCAGAAGCAGTAAGTGTGCTTGCTCAGTTTGGTTTGCCCTCCTGTGCTGCAGCCATCTGCTGTGATAACACCCAGGGAGGCTGCTAGCCCCAGAATGAGGAGACACTTGTAGCAGACCTAATTCTGACCCATGGCCTGAAGCCGGCCTGTCCACTGTCCTACAGACCCTTGAATGAGGAAAATAAATTCATGTTGTTGTGGATCAGGGTGCCTGGCTGGCTCAGTTGGTTAAGCATCTGACGCTTGGTTTCGACTCAGGTCATGATCTCACAGTTTGTGAGTGAGAGCCCAGCATTGGGCTCCATGCTGATGGTGTGGAGCCTGCTTGGAATATTCTCTCTTCTTTTCTCTCTACCCCTCCCCTGTTTGCTCTCTACCTTTCTCTCTCAAGAAAAATAAATATTTAAAAAAATGTTGTTGTGGATCACTGAGATTTTGAGATTTACACTTTATAATGCTTATATAGCATTACTGGAGGAACAGCTGACTAACATAATACATAAATACCCTCGGGGCCCCTGGGTGGCTCAGTTGGTTAAGTGTCTGACTCTTGATCTTGGCTCAGGACATGATTTCACATGTGATTATAAATTAGAGTCCCATGTTGGGTTTTACACTGATGGCACGGAGCCTGCTTGGGATTCTCTCTCTTCGTCTCTCTGCCCCTCCCCTGCTTGTGCTCTTTCTGTCTCAAAACAAATAAATAAAACTTAAAAAAAAACCCACTTAATTCCAATGGATAGTTTAGTGATCATGTGGAGAAGGTAGGAATTATGAGTATCATTCAAGGTGTGGAAAATTTGAAAACAGAGACATTTCAGATTTTTGGAAGTATGTATTAACTGAAATTTATATGATATATGTAAATATTCCTATTCTATGAGTTATTTCTCCTGCAGGCAACAGGTCTTCAAGAAGCAGTAAAAGAAAGAGTGAGGAACGAGTAGGGAATATTCTCCGTGTTACAAGATATAAGATCTACAGGCACTAAATATCTGGTAATAAATTCAACAGTAAGGATGAATCAGTAATGGGTAGGCAAACCCGTCAGTGAAAATAGGAACATCCACGTACCTGTCTGTGTGTATCAGTACTCTTATAAATCCAATTTATCAGAATGTACATTAGTAGGGCAATTTTTATATAAACAGACAACCATCATAATTCAAAAAGATTATGTTACAGGATGCAGGAGAGGGGGGCGGCTTCTAAGCTTTCATCTCTTATAGGAAACAAGCAATTACAGTCAGGTCACCTGGATTTTCCAGGAGGCATCATTCACTCTGGTCTGTGTGAATGGCGCTCCATGTAATTGAACAGTGAACAACCAGTGCAGCAGGTCTGGTTATACCTGAACAAATTTCAGGGAACTATTAGTCAACAGCATATAGAACCATCTGTGAATGGAATCATCTGTATGGTATGCACCTTTATATAATACTATTCAGTGAGGCAGTAGAGAAACCACCTGCTGTAAGTTTTTTTACTCGTATAGTATGTTAATGTTGCGCACGCATTTAACTCTTCATAATTCCTCCCAATTTTTACTTCAATGAATCATAAGCTGGAGGAATACATATCTGGGGAAGAATTTTGGAGACTCTTGGAAAGACTTCCTAGGGAGTTGGAGACACTGGTGATGTTTTGAGAGGCTGACCAAGCATATCTCTTTCATGGCCTTTCTGTCTGGATTTAAGTGCTTTTTGCAAAGCATATGCTTTAAGGAAATAAAGTTCTTGGGTCTTTTGCTGCTTCCCCATAAAAGGTCCTTGACAGCTGATTGTGCTTACTGGCCCTGGGATGCAAACCTGTGGTCAGCACGAATGGATTGACGTGAATCACTCATATTTCTCTCCTCCTTTAATTCTGCAACACTTTGGGCTTATTTTAAAAATTTTTTTAGAGAGAGAGAGCATGCATGTGCAAGTGAGGGAGTGGGAGAGATGGAGGGAGAGCGAGAATCCCAAGCAGGCTCTGCGCTCAGCGCTGTCTATGTGAAGCTGGACGCAGATCTCAATCTCACAAACCATAAGATCGTGACCTGAGCTAAAATCAAGAGTTGGACGCTCAACCAGATGAGCCACCCAGGCGTCCCAACACTTTTGGCTTTTTTAACATCACAAAATCTCAAGTTCCTTGGCCCATGTTGAAGCCAACCTTAAAGACAAGCCACGCTGACTTTGATCTTCCATTCACAAAATGGGTTTTTTCCACTCAGGCAAAATACATGCTTGGTAAATGCTTTTAAACAGAAGCTTGTCACTGTCACTTTGTAAGTGGTTTTCCATTTTAAAGGGTTTTCAAAGACTGACTGTATTGTTCTTGTAGGAAAATCATTTATTTTTAGCAACTTTAAATCAAATCAGGTATTTTTAGGTTAGTTCCTCTTGGCAGTAATAAGCTTATTTAGATGATGCATCCATTGCCTAAAATATTTTGGAAATCTACCTCCTTTAGAGAGTGTCTTTATAGATAGTTTGCCAAAACATATGGCGTATTTTGTTGTACCACTTATAAATGGTAGGGTCTTAGAAAAGTAGTTCAGTTCTTGTTAACATCAGTTTAGTATTCTGTAAGATAAGGCTAACAATAAATACCTCCATCCCTCAGTCACGTATAGCGACTATCCACTGGAATGATTAAACTCAACAAATATTAATACAGTACTACCGGGCACCACCTACTGGGTGGCTCAGTCGGTTGGGCGTCTTTCGCTCAGGTCATGATCTCACTGTTTGTGAGTTCAAGCCCCATGTCAGGCTCTGAGCTGACAGTGCAGGGCCTGCTTGGGATTCTGTCTCTGTCCTTTCCCCCACTCATGTGCTCCCTCTCTCTCTCAAATATAAATAAACATTAAAAAAAATACAGCCCTGGGGCGCCTGGGTGGCTCAGTCGGTTAAGCGTCCAACTTCAGCTCAGGTCACGATCTCGCGGTCCGTGGGTTCGAGCCCCGCGTCAGGCTCTGGGCTGATGGCTCAGAGCCTGGAGCCTGCTTCCGATTCTGTGTCTCCCTCTCTCTCTGTCCTTCCCCCGTTCATGTTCTGTCTCTCTTTGTCTCAAAAATAAACGTTAAAAAAAAATTTTTTTTTAAAAATTAAAAAAAAAATACAGCCCTATTGATAATGATTATGAAATGCTGGTGTTATGATGCTTTGTTTTGCTTTGCCTGTATGCATAGTTTCTCCCTCCTTTGCCATTTGTACTACCAGACTGACAACTTTCCCCACAAATCCCCTGCTTTGAGGACAGACTGACGAGCCACAGGAAGAGGCCTCAGATACAAAAGAAAAGTGTGGAAACAGATTGGAGCTGAGAGCTGTAGGACATATGGAAGCTGACTGAATGATAGAACTTTAATTGTATGTTGTCTCCCTGCTGTAAATGCCCTTAGTTGATAAGAGAGGTTTAATTGTCTGAACACTGTAAATGTAAATTGCCAGAGCTGAACCGTAGCAAAGCAGGAACAGGAGCGTATACACAAAATGCTTCACCATCTTTTGTAATTTAGCCTGTCACTAAGTGGAAAATCAAATACTCAGTTTCCGGTTCAGTGGCTTTGTAGTTATTTTCTTTCCAACCATATGGAAACTCCAGAGGCTTAAATCTTCATAAAGGCAAAGTATGAGGTGATGGCCCGAAACCAACATAAATCATTTTTGAATTTTCATTTGCCAGTTTTGTTTCTGTCACAACTTATCATTGTGTTTTTTTCCCCTGGGCCATGTAGTCATTTGCACATTGGGCTCAGTGGTGGCTCCCCAAAAGATGTGTCCACATTTTAACCCCTAGAACTTGTGGTTGTGGCCTTATGAAAAAAGAGGCTTTGCGGACGTAGTTATGGATCATAAGATGAGATTATTCTGCATTATCTGGGTGAGCCCTGTATCTAACAACACGTGTCCTTGGAGGAGAGAAGAGAAGGCCACATAACGATGGAGACTTAGATTGGAGTCATGCAGGCTGTAAGCCCAGGAGTGCCTTGAGCCACCGGTAGCTGGAAGAGGCAAAGAAGGATTCTCCCCTAGAGCCTTCAAAGGAAACTCGGCCCTGATAACACTTTGATTTTGGACTTCTGGCCTCTAGCATTGTGAGAGAATACTTCTCTGTAGTTTTAAGTCACCAAGATTGTGGTAATTTGTTACGGCAGGCCCTAAGGAACGAATGCAATCCCCAAAACCCATCTCTGTCGTGTGGGCTGTGTTTGAAGCGTGCAGGTCTTGGAAAGCAAAGCCCAAACACATGCACTGTATTAGTCTGTTCAGGCAGCCATAGCAAAATATCATAGGCGGGGTGGTTTAAACCACAGAAATGCATTTCCCACAGTCCAAGAGCCAGGTGCTGACAAGGCAGATTTCATTCTGAGGCTTCTCTTGACTCGCACATGACCACCATCTCACTGTGTGCTCACGTGGTCTTTCTTGTCTAACCCTACTTACCGTCCCAAGACCCCACCTCTTCCACATATCAATTCTGGGAGAACACATCCAGTCCATCCCATGCACATTAATCTTCAGAGAAGACCACAACCTGTATTCTGGCTCTAGAGTCTGTAACAATGTCAGCAGGTGGTAAGCAATTGGGACAGGGTGGACATTAGAATCGGGTGAGTGAGATTACTAGACTACAGAAGAAGTGAGGAGCAACAGCGGGATCAGTGGTGTTGACAGAAGCAGTGCCATCTGTAGCAAGTAAAAGGCTCAGTGGAATGGGGCAAGGTCTGGCTGGTTTCCAGATGAACACAAAAGGGCACGGGATTTAGAACAAAGTATTTAGTGAGGCTCTGCGTTCATCTGAGGGCCGCCATAACAAAGTGCCACAAACTGGGTGGCTTAGTGCAACAGAAATTAATTGTCTTATAGCTCTGGAGGCTATATGCCCCAAATCAGGGTGTCAGCAGGGACCTCTGGCTGCTGTCACTTGTAGAGGAATATAAGAGTATCCCTCCTTGCCTTTTCCTAGCTTCTGATGGTTTGCTGGCAATCTCACTTGCCGCTGTATGACTCCAAGCTCTGCCTTTGTCACCACATGGCATTCTCTCTGTTTGTGTCTTAACACAGCTGAATTTTCACAGGGACACCAGTCAGACTAAGAGCCCACGCTAGGCTAGTCTGACCTCATCTTAACTAATTACACCTGCAATGACCCTCTTTTCAAACAAGGTCACATTCTGAAGTGCTGATGGCTAGGGCTTCAACATATCTTTTGGGGGGGGGACACAATTAAACCCATAACAAGTATTCTAAAGGAAGAATAGGGTGCATTAGTAATGGGCATCTCCGGGAGGTGAAGGAAGACCGGATGAGGATGCCAACCTCAGGAAAGTGTAGCAGTAGCCTGCAGGGCCCTGGCGCTAGGAGGGGATTTAGGGGCAACATTCCAGTCAGTGGCACAGGCACTGGGAAACAGAAACCAAACCTAGAAGATTAGGAAGAGGAGAGAACTCAGGTCTGAGAACCAAGCAAGACCTCTGGTGTAAGAACTGTTGGAGAGGGTTCAAGGTGACCCATTTCAACAACGACAATGGGCAGGTCTCCAGTGCACTGGATGGAGCACAGGAAAAAACAGCTGCAAACAGAAGCTATCAGAAATCAAAGATCATCTCTCATGAACTATGTGGCCAGGAGTGTAGCTAATCTTGACCTTTGCAACCACATTTCTGAACAAAAACGGTAAGGGCTTTCGCTAGCATCCTGCTCAAACCAATACAAAACACAGAAATTAATGGCAGAAGGAGCAATATATGGTATGTCTCGTGGACGCTCACATTTCAAGCTCTAAAGTCTGGCTCTTCAAAACCTTTCCATATGAGACATAGGAAAGGAGGACTTGAACTTAATCCCAGAGCCCCAAACTTCCTTAAGTAAAGATGTACAGTTTCATCAGAAGGATAATCAATGTTTCCAGGAGATCCAAAATCAGATGCAGAGTGAAAAAAGAATGTATTTAGTGAGTGCAAATTAGCAAGTCGTATAGCTTCATGTATGACTTATAGCCGTATTGGTAATATATGTAAATCCAGACATTAGTTTCAATTTGCATAATGCTTATAGATGATGTGATTTCTCAATATGTGTGTGATCTTTCAATGTCAGAATCAAAATGAATATAAAGTATTAAGCATTCATAGAAACAGGACAAATAACTGTTCAGCTACTGAATTTAGTTAGACCAACGATTCAGCCATCTTGATACCCTCTTGGGTTCCTATTAGAGTAGGAAACCTTTTTTTTCCCTTAAGCTTTGATTGATTATCAATTTCAGGAAAATCTGAGGGCTGCCCTGTGAAAGGTCTGACCTATATCCTGAAATCAGGTATGGGAGCATGAGTCTTTGGAAATAGCTGAGGCTATCCTGGCACGGAACCTGAGGATGTGGAGCTGGGTGGAGTTGGAGGCTGGCAGTGCCCGGGAGGCTGGAGAATGAAAAAGGAAGTGAGTCAGGCCAATGGGTCACTGCCTGGGCAAATGTCAGCTCAGAAAATATAGCTGAGCCTGTGATTTAAAGCAGACTTCTGGAGGGGCACCTGGGTGGCTCAGTCGGTTGAGCATCCAACTCTTGGTTTCTGCTAGGAGCAGAGATACAACATGAGGGCATGGCACCAAATACATTACCTATTTGACCAACAATGTTCGAAGATATATGAAAAAAAAAAGCTTCATAATAAATGAAGATACTAAATACTCCTTCAAATCATGGTCTAGTGGTTAATTTCATGTGTCTACCTGGCCAGACTATATAGTGCTTTGTCAAACAGCAGCCTAGATGTTGCAGGAAGGTTTTTGTTTTTTTTTAAATGTGATTAACATTTGAATCAGTGGGATTTGAGAAAGCAAATGACTCTCCATAATGTGGGTGGGCCTCATCCATCAGTTGAAAACTCCCAGAGAAAAGACTGAAATCCCCTGAGAAGAAGGGAATTCTGCTTCCAGACTGCTTTGGGACTTGCACAGCAACATCAATTCTTCCTGGGGTCCACAGCCTGCCCTGCAGTTTTCAGACTTGCCAGCTCCCACAACTGTGTGAGCCAGTTCCTTAAAATAAGTCCATCTCTTTATATATATATTTCATCTATTATATTATCATATATAGGATATAGGATATAGGATATACATATTACAATAATTACATAAAATTAAATATATAATAATTACATAATGTAATAAACTTATGAAAGAATTATATTGATTTTTATATTGTATTAGCAGTTTTGTGTGTGTGTGTGTGTGTGTGTGTGTGTGTAAGTTTTATACCCAATGTCAGGCTTGAATTTATGACCCCAAGATCAAGAGTCACAAGTTCTGACAGAGCCAGTCAGGTGCCCTTGCATTAGTGTTTATACATGTATATGTTTCCTATTGGTCTGTTTCTCTGGAGAACACTAATACCCATGAGTTAGAACGTGTGGATATTCCCTTGTCCTACATTTACTATTTCTCAAAGGAATACTATTGACCTGGGACAGTACTTTATTGTGCAAGACAGTCTCACTCAGAGCAGAATATTTATCATCCCTGTCTGCCTTTCCATTGAATACTACTAGTAGCTTCCTTCTAAGTCATTATGAGAGCCAAAAATACTCCCACACCTTCCCAAACTCTCCCTAGGGGTAATCCCTGGTACTGGCCCAGTTGAAAACCACTGACTTAGTTCAGCCTACTCATTTTATGGATGAAAAAGTTGAGGTGATGAGTAATTGTGGCTTTTTTTCAACATTAGTTAATGCCAAAATGTTAGTGAGAATTAAGACTTTTGGATTCCCACTTTAGTACATTCCTACCTCCTTTATAAGTCCTATGAAATAAGCCTGGATGTGTTCATTTATATATCGAAGATATCAAAGCTCTCAGCATGTTATAAATTAAACATTATCACATAAAATTTATTACTCCACTTTTCACAATTTTGAAGCACCTGAAGCTAGGATCTAATCACTTCTTGTGTGGTTCTCCCAGTGTCCTTTCTTTGTTTGGGATTAATGGTCTCCTTTGGTTTAGCCAAGTGGTTCCAGTAAGAGCTGTCCTGTTCTTACATGATTCCGCCCTCTCTGGCTGTGGTTAGTTTGAGTGGAAGTCACAACACAGGTCAGCCAGTCAGAATTGGTTGTGAATTTTCAAACCCTGAATAAGAAGGAGAGTCAACAGTTCCCTTTGGAAATTGTGGAAACCAGCATGTGACGCTCAGGGGTTGGTTTGTAGTGAAAGAAAGGGAGGCCAAACAGAGAGAGAAGCAGAAATGAGGAAAAAAATGAGGGTAGGGGGTGTCCCTGCAGGGGTGTGGCCTTTGGTTCCAACATACCTGAGACTGAGCTGCTTCCCTTTCCTCCCCCTACAGGAGCTCCGATTGTGATTCCTTTGATTACATGAGATAGCTCAGCCTCTTTTGAACAAATCCCCTCTTTCTTTGGTCTAGACTAGCTTGAATGGTGTGTCATTCACAACTAAAATCATCTTTCCTTTTTACCAGGAAACGGTAAAATTTGAATTGTCTTTATAGTGATGCAACCCAGCAGGACAATAATAGTCACCCTGGGCTTTGATGGCACAAACCAGGAGGTACTGCTAAGCCTCCCAGCAAAGGCAGTGTCACCAAGGTAATATCCTATAGGAATTAAGAGCTGGAGATTTCAATGAAGTTGAAAGTGTGCATGCATCCATCATAATTGCCATCATCATTATCAGAATTATCTAGACATTTATTTTTTCCTGAATTTTGGCATATGCATTCTTATAGAAAGTCTCCTTTTTTCCTGAAATGCCTTCCTTGCCATAGATCTCCAGTTCACACAGAATTTCTGTTCTTTGAGATACAGCATTGGTGTAGCATCTAACAGCCTCTTGTGCCCTTGTATGCAGTGGGTAACTGAGCTGGGCTCTGGGTAGAATTTTTAATGACACAGGGTGGTCGTTAGGGGGCTTTGTTTTTGATAATGTGTACGGTTCTTTTCCTTCTTAAATTCCCTCTTAGTATATCCACACCAGGACTCCTGCTGCTTCTCACAGACCTATGACATCCTAGGCTGATGAGGGGAGAGAAGAACTGAATATGAATAATGAGAAGAAAGCGGCTCCATTCGATGACCTGGTGTTTTCCATGAAAGAGAACCTAAGACGTTTCAAATAACACTTTTGAAAAGTCACTTTATCTTTTTCTTTCCCCTAGTCTCCTTGAATCACAGACCACCTGAGCCTTGCTGTAGGATCCTGAAGGATGAGGCCATCCAGACCATTAGGAGCTATGAAAAACATGGGGAAAAAACCCCTGAGGACCAGTTACATTCCTCACACGGCTGAGATCTGAGGCTGACTCATTTCCATCTTCCCTGACATGGGGTCTTGGACTCAAAGAACATGCGTGCTTCAGAGAAAGGAGGTTTTGGCATTTTTCTCTTCTACATTAACCACATATAACTCTTCCCCAATTTCCCCAGGAAAAGAAAAGGGAAACCTCACAAAAAAATACAGTAAAACCTTGGATTGCAAATAACTTGTTCTGCGAGTGTTCTGCAAGACGAGCATACATTTCTCATAAGTTTCAACTTGATAAACGAGCGATGTCTTGTCATATGAGTAGTATGTGATGCTGGACGTCACATGATCACGACTGAGCCAATGGTTCTTGAAATTCACTTTGATATACGAGTGCTTTGGATTACAAGCATGTTTCCAGACTAAATTATGCTCGCAAACCAAGTCTTACTGTATTCAGCAGAATGTCAGGAGTCCTATAGCTGTAAGAGCCCCACCCCAGTCTCTTCTATGCTCAGAAGACAAAGACATTTCAGCCACCACCTACCTTTACTGTGGGCCACGTGACGTAAGACATACACTAAAAATTCCCTGAAAGTGAAATTCTGTTTCAGGCCTAAATTCTCATCTTGCTTTTCCCTGCACTCTTGAATACACTGGTTTTTCGTGACGGCTTCTCTTATAACCATGTTTGTTCACCCCACGACCTGCATCTGTTCTCTGCTTTCCTCACCCTGACTTGCAAAAGGCAAGACTAGACACTCCCAGCCCAATTACCACCCTGCCCGTTATGAACCATATCACGGGTAGTGCCCAATGAGCAGGAAAATGACATCAATGCCAATATGCCAATTCTCATGCCTTATCTATCACAGAAGGTGGGAAATACTTTATCCACTCACCTCAAATTGAAGAGAAAATTTATAGTCAGAGTCTTTGGCCATATCCTTGATGTAGGCATCAAAGTCATCCAGTTGAACTGGGCTTTATCAAACACAAAAAAATGTATGCTTTAAAAATCCTGTTGACAGGTATCTATTATATTGCTTACTGCCATACTTTTCACACACGAACAATTTTCTTGGAGAAAAAAGAACTTTTACTTCTCCAAGGTTACCACTCACCATTTTTTGTTGTTGTTGTTAAAGTTACCAGTCCCTAATATATTGTAATTAAAAAGCGGGCCTTATAGGTTACACTTCCTTGAGATAGGAGAGACCCCTAGATTTTTAATTGGCTCTTACTCTAGCAATAAAATATCATATATATGCATACTCATATACCCACATGTATATAATGTTTCTAGAAAGCTCTGATTTATGGGAAAGAACAAAGGATTCGAGCCTGAAGAACTGCTTGAGTTATGGTTTTTCTTTATTTACTGTGTGATTATGGAGAATTTACCTAACTCTTGTAAGATTCAACATTATTATCTATAAAATACTATGGTCCTACTTACCTTATAAGGTTGACATAGTATATTAAAGAACTTTCTAAATTTAAACAGCTTTACAAGTATAAGGCCTTGTACTGCCAGCCTCGCCAGAAAGCTTTTAGTGCCTCACTCTTAGAGAGCCAGGTTTAGAGGCTTGTGTATCTATAAAAGTGTCAAAATGGTTCAAAGGTACAATCAGGTAACACCTCTGAGTTTACATTTCTGCATCTGTAGCAGAAGTTGTCACCTCTTGCCTTCTTCTTTTCATGAATAAGAATTACATTTTATTTCCTATAGTTTTCTGTAGCTGCTTTTCCTTTCCAGAGCCTACCAATACCAACCTGTTCTCTCAGCTTCTGCAGGATGCTGTACTCTGTCATCTATTTCGAGCCTTTTCACCCTGGCAGGATCCATCCAGCCCACCTTTCCCTTAATCTTGTTGCAAATTACTCCATTTACATCATCTACCTATGGTCTTAGGTCTTATTAGCCAATACATAATATCTAATAGATATTTGTTTCAAGTTGTTGAATAGCCAATCTGATAGATTATGTTAAGAATTTAGTAGATTTTAAAGGGCATTATACCTGCCAGAGGCACATTTAAACCCTAATGGCTTCACTAAATAATATTAATGACTTGTATCCATAAAACACCTGACAGCACATATATTCGCATATGGTATATTGCTCAGTTGACCCCTGAAGTACACATGGGCAACATTAGCCCCATGCTTCAAGTGAGGGAGCCAAGGCTAAGTAAGTCAAGCAAATAGTCCAAGATCACATGGCTCTCAGCGGTAGACTAGCATGCAGGGAGAATGCTTTGTGGTTCAAAGCTGTTCCTACTCCAAACTTGCTATCCTTCCAAAAGAATGGCTATACATGGGGCTCCTGTCCTGGAATGAACTCCATCAGACCTGCACTCTCTGGCTCTTGTCTGTGAGCAGTGCATTGACCTTCAGATTAGATTTACGATTCTAGTTTTCATCCTGTTACCAGGAGAATGGAGGCACAATAGGGAAGGCGATCTGAGAAAATATTTATGAATTAGAAAAAGCAAAAGGAAAAGAGAGACAGAGGAAGGGCCAGGAAATAGAAGGATGAACATCAGGGAGAGGAGGAGGATGGTAAGGAGAAGCAAAAGAAAGCTGGGAGAGAGCAGAGATGAGGAGAACAAAGGTTTAGAGGGAAAAGGGAGAGGAGGAGGTAAAGCAAAGGAGTGTTGAAATGAAGGTAGGTGGAGATAGGAAAGGGGAGCCATGGGGACATGGTGCGGGGGCTTTGGGAGTGAAAGAGAAAGGGTACCGAGACGGCAAATGGAAATGTGGGGTGGGAGAGTCCCTGGAGAACTGGCTTTTGGAGAAGGAGGGAGGATTAGAAAAGAAACGAGAAGCGAGAAGCGGGAAGGAGGAAGCTGGTTTGACGTGAGTTTGAGGCCTGTGGGCAGGTTCTACCACGCCGACACTCTACCCAGACTGTTGTCCACACCCTCCTTCTCCTCCTCCTCTCTGCTGAGCCTTGGGAAAAGCAAGCCTGATAGAATCTCCCTTTTTGGTCCAGAGACCCTGTCCTCTAAACACTCTAGTCTACGCCTTTCTACCTTACTTAACAACCCAGCCAAGAACTTTGGGCAATAAATTCTTCCTGTTTCTGTCGAATCATTCTTTCCAGGTGATGGTACCTCTCTTCTGTGTTAGTTACTCTCATCTCTTCTGCATCAGTTGCTGTATACCAATGGACCACATACTGATTTGAAATAGATTTAGGAAAAAATTATTCTGTTATCTATATGTGCCCCCCCCCAAATCTATACATCACAAAATGCTAAACAAATATTTTTATGTCCAAATTTTTTTGGTATTATGTATTCCATTAGCATGAATGCCATAGATTTGGCCGGAACCCCCAATTGCCTCCTATTAAGTCATCAATATTTTATCCAAGGCAAGAATCAAGGATGAACTCTATGTATGGAAATATTCCACTTTTTATATTCAGCGTTTGAACCAATGGCCCAGAGGTGACAATCTAATTAGGCTCTTGAAATCAACTGACAGTTAATTTTTGCCCATCAAAATCTTAATTCTTATGACTTAGCAGTTCAGTAGATAAGTGAAACCATAGGCTGGCTACAATAATTATTCTTTTCTATTTATTATAAAGATTTCCAGAGACAGCATTTCTCAAAGTAATTATTATAATATCAAATAGAGTAAAAGCTTTTCCCTGCACTACGCACAGAATTTCAAAGTACAAACCAGTAAAGGTTTTTGTACAACTTTGATGTAGCTAACTATTAGACATTTTCTAGATTGAGAATGGCAGATAGCTTTCTATGAAAGACTTTTATAATTCCTAACAACCCATTCTTTACCAGTTTTCATATGATGATGATTTTCCTTATTCCTAACTTGGTTTTTGTGATATGCTTTCTTAGTGATCACTGACACCAACACATAATAGTTTAGACGTTGTAGGTACACATTTGCCTCTTTCTTAAGCATCTCCTCTATTTGAAGATAAGCAATTGTTTTAATTTGCAAAGTTAAGATCATTATGAAGACCTTTTTTAAATAAAATATTTTTAAAGGAAGTAGTAAGAAAAACTTAAACGTATTGTATATTTCAAGGTTTTATGGACTGGATCTTAAATGTTTTCACCACAAAAAGGAAACAATAATTATGTGACATGATGGAGATGTTGGCTAAATGCTATAATACATCGCACAATTTACATGTCGGTTATATCTTAATGATAAAGAACAACTTACTTAGTCAGTTTCCTCTTCTTTAAACCATTTTTACTCCTGAGAATTAAAAAAAAAAAAGACAAGTTTATCTGAGCAAAAGAATTGATTGACATAATGATTAAATTTGAAGAGCTTTAAATAATTATATCAGGCTCCGCAATTTTATTTAATTTTCATTAAACATTGTCTCCATTTTGTTTAATTACTTTTCCTTAAATGAGAAGATAATGATAATAATTTCAGATTCATTTTTTAAAAACCCTGTTAGATTGCAGGAACATACTGCATTTTAGGTTTCCGATTTGCCAAATACCGAATTCTAGAAATGTAATTTCTTACTACTAGTGGTTAAATTGCTGAAGTATTTTTATAAATATATATAGAAGTACCTACTGCTTGAATACTCCAGGCTCTACAGACAAGAAGGAAAGAGTTGGGGAATAAAATGGAGAACTAATGTCTAGGAGGGTAGACATGTTGGTTGTCAAAGACTAAAAGAACCTTTGGGCATTTTCCCTGGGAACATGAGTGTGTGCTATCAGTTTTGGCATGCATCTTACAGAATTCTATGATGGTGTTGTTCTTATTCAATCTTGAATTTTTTTTAAGTTTATTTATTCATTTTGAGAGAGGCAGAGACAGTGTGAGTGAGGAAGGGGGAGAGAGAAAGGAGAGAGAGAGAATCCCAATCAGGCTCAACCTGGGGCTCGAACCCACAAAGCCGTGAGATCATGACCTCAGCTGAAACCAAGAGTCGAATTTTTGAGCTAGTTTTTTAAGCTATCTGAAGACTTGGACCTATTACTTACTAGTTCTTAATTCATTACTATTCTGTAAGCTCAAACACATACAATGCTAATGTGTGCTTCAGTTAATTACATTTCAGGGGCTATTTAGAGTAATTGTTTCAACCAATAAGTCAGATAACTGACCTAAGCTAGGGAATGCTAACATGCTATCTGATGAAACACTTCATTCCTGTGTATTGATATGATTGAGGGCTAGCGACAATTTTTATAAGTAATTTCCCAAGGTCTTTAAATATTGATGGAAGCACCCAAACTTCCTGAAAATATACAATCTATAGTAAATAACCAGTTGTGACCTGAGTGCTCTCATGTGCCCAAATATTTATTTATACTGAAATTGTGAATGTTTGGGTACCTTCATTTCTAGAAAGGCTTTAGCAGAATGAAGCCCTGCTTCTTCTGTGCTCTCATAGTACTTTGTCGATGGAGTATTTCTCATGATGTCTATCAGCTGCATATGTGCTCCTTTCTAGACAGTCCTTCCCCCTGGCCCCCCCCCCCCCCCTGAGCTGAGCACAGTTAATAGAACACATGGTGGTGCTCAAAAAATCTTACTTAATTGGACCGAAACAAAACATCTTTGCTGGGGTGCTTGGGTGGCTCCATCAGTTAAGCATCTGACTCTTGATTTCGGCACAGGTCAAGATCTCTCAGTTCATGAGGTCAAACCCCGTGTTGGGCTCTGTGCTGGGCATGGATCCGGCTTGGGATTCTCTCTCTGCCCCTCCCCCACTGGCACATTCACACGCTCTCCCTCTCTCAAAATAAATAAACACTAAAAAAAATCTTTGCCATGTTGCCCTCACAGTTTTACTTAATGATTCAATTAGGAATTTGATGTTAGACTTGGGAAATGGAACTGGTGGGTGGAGAGGAAGTAATAAGAGTAGGGAATGTAGGGAAATTTCCATAAAGGCAAATGGTGTTTCTTGTTTTCATTTTCTGGTTTCAGGCGGTTTTTATTTCTTCCCACTTCTGAGTGATGACAATCCATTCCACAGCTCCTGTCTTATTTTTTCTCCCTCATCCTCTGTCTTCCATACTTGAGATTTAGCGGGAAGACACATTATAGTTTTTACTTTGCCCCCCCCCCCCCCGCCCTCAAAAAGCCACTGTAATGTTGGACAGGGCTGTATCATCTAAGCATTTTGGAACTTAAAAGAACACCTTCTGAATAATGTTTACTCAGCTCTTGTGAAGGTAGCGGAGTTAACTTTAGGAATCCCACAATGACTTCATGTAGTAGAAACTAATTAATTTGGTGCTTTGTGACACAGGAATGTTAGCTTAGATAGCTAACAGTTTGGCGAAGTCAGGAGGCTGCCCAACATATTTTGTGATTGGGAGTGAAAAAACAAACAAACAAACAAACAAACCCAAACCTCAAGCTTTCTTATCCAAGCAGACTTTAAGGGAAACTTGGAAGAAACAAATGTCTGTGGAGAGTGACGCTGGATACATTCAGTGCTGAAATATTAAGCTGCTACTATTCAACAGCTGCATGGAAGCCTGGTTCGTGGAAGAGAGGCCCTTTTTTTTTCTTTCAATCTCATTCATTGATTGAATTAACTTTTACATATAATGTGAAATTCCACCACATGGTTTGAATGACTTATTGTGTCAAGTGTATATTTATGTGTATATCTTCAGGATTTGTGTACAGTCTTTACGTTTTGCTTAGATTTTGCTGAAATCCCAAAGATTCCAAAGGATCCTTATATCCTTAGGCTGTGGGATAAGGACAGGGCTGAATTATGAGACTCCCCGGCAACGCTGATAGAACGTTCCTATGTTTTCCATTGATGTGCTAATTCTAAGACTACAATCAGGGGACAATTCACTTTTGAACATGTAAGTCAAGCTTTTGCCAGCCATTTTAACTTCAGCACATTACGGAAAGAACTAGCTTGTGTGTGTGTGTCACAGTGAACATGTGAGATGATGTTAGGGTATCATCTTGTCATTGCAAAATATTTTTTTAATAAAAGTGATAACACCCATCAGACATGCAGAATATATGCATACACAGCCATGCACATCTTTTAATCTTCTCTTTCACTTATATTAGGTAAGGTTCAAAATCCTGATGACTTCAAGAAGTTAAGACGCATAAGTTCTTCATGGTTATGACATCTTGGAAAGCCAACCAGACTGGAATTCATTGCAAAGGAGAATACAAGGCATGGCAGAGACATGGGATTTATAATGGCCACAAACAAACAAACAAACAAGCAAACAAACATCCACCTCCAACATAAACTCCAAACAGTCTAAATGTCCCCAAATCATAAGCTCTACTTACTCTTTCATAGGTTAAATGGAAATCATCCCCAAATCTTAAAAAGGTGTTTAGAGTTATATCATTCTCTGAATAAAGTGTGCAAAAACCACGAGTAAAGCCGAGCAGTTTAAACTAAATGTTGCTTCACCCTTAAAATGACAACTGTCGAGAATTTAGAGCAAGCAGATGAATACTTGAGTAGAGCATGAGGTGACTATGGCCTTAGAGAAAGAGAGAGAGAGAGAGTAGTAACAATGAATACAGATGGAGCTAGTCTGAATGAAATGGTTTTCTCTGACTAGGAAACATGATCTGAGATGACTGTAGCCAGAAATCCTGGCAGAATACCATGTTGAGACTAAGCCACCTGGGCATTGGTGCTCTGCCCTGGTTTTTCTACCACCCTGGGACAGATTTAAGCAATACCATGAGCCAGAAAGAGTCCCTTGATTTCCACACAAAACCACTCATCCAGAGGATTTTACAAAATGATCAGGAACGTCTATTTCCATGAAGTTGGTAGTTTAGGGAAGAATCAGGGTATGTGTAAGGAAGGAGGCGGGGCAGGTGGCTCTGTTACTTCTAGAGTAGGTGAAATGTGAAGACGAACCATGTGGAGAGGATTAACAATGGCTATTTAGCAGGGAAAAATATCCACGAGTTACTAGATGAGGGGAAAAGTAGCGAACAGTAGGGAATTCGGGTGGCTTTGTGAGTACTGAGGCAGCTGTACCCGAAAAAAAGCAAAGATAATGTATTTTATTTCTTTTATTTATCTGACACAGCACAAGCCAAAGGCTGAAAGCATAGTTTATGTTCAGTCCATGTTCATTGGTTGATATGCGTGTGGTTTACTGAAAGTGACAGAGAGCTGGGGGCTCTATGTTTTGCCTTCTCTTCTCACATGGAGATAACCATTTCCAGTCTCAAGACCATTCTTCTAAAAACTACTGAAGGGTTTTTTAAAAACAACAAATAGGGGGCACCTGGGTGGCTCAGTTGGTTAGGCATCTGACTCTTGGTTTCGGCTCAGGTCCTGATCCCAGGGTCTTGAGATCAGGCCCCATGTTGGCATCTGTGCTGGGCATGGAGCCTGCTTAAAGTTCTCTCTTCCTCCCTCTGCTCCTCTCCCCATTCTCTCTCTCTCTCTCTCTCTCTCTCTCTCTCTCTCTCTTTCTCAAAAAAAGGATTTTTTTAAAACAACCAACAGACAAAACTACTGAATGGTTCCCCCCCCGCCCCCCAACTTGGGTCTAGTGCTATTTGGCCAGTACTGTAAGTAGCAGACCCTAAAGGGTTTGTTGGAATTTGAAGATGTGTTTATTAAGGGGACCTATTAACAAAGGCATGCAAAAATGCATAGGCCTCATATAAGCTTAAAAACCAGTCTGTGGGAAAGTCAGAGAATTAAACAGAGAAATTTATAGGGTAGCATATGCAGCTTTCTTTGTTTTGTTTTAATTGAGATCTGTGGAGGGTACTTTAAGGGTATTGACTACAATTGGTCTGATGATAGGTAGAATACTTGAGAATGATTAATAGATGTTGAGTAAAAATTGATGCATATGTTGAAGGTCAAAATGGAATTTATACGCACTATTTGCACCTGAATGCTATCTGATGTCAAATACTTAAAATATTGTGTTGGGTATAGTGAAGCCCTATACTAAAAACTGTTATTAAAACCAACTTTGAGGGGCCCCCCGGTGGCTCAGTTGGTTAAGTGTCCAACTCTTCATTTTGCCTCAGGTTGTGAGATCTGATCTCTTATGGTTGTGAGATTGAGCACCGAGTTGGGTTCCACACTGGGTGAGAAGCCTGCTTAAGATTCTCTCTCTCTCTTCCTCTGCCCCTCCCCTGCTTGCGTGCATGAGCACACACACGCGTGCACATTTTTTCCTCTCTCAAAATCAATCAATCAATCAATCAATCAACCAAGTTAGAATAACAGCAAATGGTCCTCATCATCCAGAACATTCCTCTGATTTCCTTACTTAACACATCATGTCTAGTGTACTTCAACAGCTTTCCTCTAGTCTTTCTTTTAAAAAAAAGAAAAATGCAAATTCTGGTATAAACAATCTCTACTGTGAGGAAGTCCTTTTTTGTATTTCTTCCATTGCAACTCAAAATCCTAACCTTGCTAGCTGTATTTATTCTGTCCTTGGAGAAACTGAAGAACATTTAATCAATTGTCTTTTTGAATACATAACTCTACAGATTGCTTTTCGCCTTTTACTCTTTCCCTATTCCCCCCTGCCCATGCACCATTTTTCCAGTTCATGAACTATTTTTATTGCTTTTTTCTGAGCCCTTCTGAAGTTGTCCAGATACCTGGATCTGCCTGTACATAATTTAGTACCTAAACACCATGGATATTTCAGGACAATGATTTTTGGTTTTGGTCAGGAAACCACTACTTTTCTTTTCCTGTGGCTCAGGAAAGGGAATAGATCCTTCTAGATACGTTAGCCTGAGATTTCAAGATGATGATGATGATGATGATGATGATTATATTTTATAAAAACTGAAAAAATACTCTTTTGAGATTTGATTATTAAAAATATTTAAAAGTTAAGAAAATAAGAATTTAAAGGAAGCTGCTTTTTACAGAGGAAAGAATAGATTTCAGAGAAACCTGGATTTGGAACCTGGATATTTTAGATGGTAGTATGATGTTAAGATAATCTCCTTAAGAGATTCTTTGGCATATTTCTTTTTTTTTTCAATATATGAAATTTATTGTCAAATTGGTTTCCATACAACACCCAGTGCTCATCCCAAAAGGTGCCCTCCTCAATACCCATCACCCACCCTCCCCTCCCTCCCACCCCCCATCAACCCTCAGTTTGTTCTCAGTTTTTAAGAGTCTCTTATGCTTTGGCTCTCTCCCACTCTAACCTCTTTTTTTTTTTCCCTTCCCCTCCCCCATGGGTTTCTGTTAAGTTTCTCAGGATCCACATAAGAGTGAAACCATATGGTATCTGTCTTTCTCTGTATGGCTTAATTCACTTAGCATCACACTCTCCAGTTCCATCCACGTTGCTACAAAGGGCCATATTTCGTTCTTTCTCATTGCCATGTAGTACTCCATTGTGTATATAAGCCACAATTTCTTTATCCATTCATCAGTTGATGGACATTTAGGTTCTTTCCACAATTTGGCTATTGTTGAGAGTGCTGCTATAAACATTGGGGTACAAGTGCCCCTATGCATCAGTACTCCTGTATCCCTTGGGTAAATTCCTAGCAGTGCTATTGCTGGGTCATAGGGTAGGTCTGTTTTTAATTTTCTGAGGAACCTCCACACTGTTTTCCAGAGTGGCTGCACCAGTTTGCATTCCCACCAACAGTTCTTTGGCATATTTCTAAGATGGGGCTGATAATACTTTCTGCAGAGTTGTGGGGACAATTAAATAAGATAATTATGCAAAGAGGCTTGCAAATAGCCATTTGTTCAATATTCACTGAGTTAGCATTAACTACGAAAACACTGAGACCCCAAACACAGTACAGTATTTTTGGCTCTCTACCTTCATGCATTTCTTCGTTGTTGGAAACAGAGTTCTCTAATGGATGGAGATGGTAAGGAAAATGGGAAGCATCATTTACTAAGATAAGAAGCCAATGCATTGACTGAATGAAGAAACAAATGACTAGTAATAAATGGAAGAAAAGCTTGCCAAGAACACCCCAAGAAGAAAATTTTAATTGGGAAACCAATATAGGTACAGGCCATCTTGGTACCATTAACTACTTTAATCCATTTCAAGACATGAGTCATAATTTCAGATGCTGCCAAACACATAAAATAATTACAAAGAATTTTTCCTTTTTGTTTTACTTCTGGAGGGCTAACTTTATAGACTTTGTGTTAGGTAAACAGTAAAAAAAAAATCACTTACCAAGGATTAATATAAAATGCCAAAAGATAATCAGTCCAAAGACATGAGGGTAGCAGGGTTAAGAAAGCAAATATACTCCTACGCCTGTGAGCATTAATAGATAACAGATGTAAAGATGAAAAAGTGGCAAGAGTTAGTAGCATAAACTGTGAACAGATATCAGTAAATTACCTACGAAGATCAATTAAAATGACAAGCATCTTAATTATGATTAAATATTATTCCATTCTGTGAAACTTAAACGTGAGGGCTTAAGTGCTATCATATTGCCAAAATCAGTTTGATTCGCACACATCCATATTGTAATCAGATATATTTCTTTCAACTTCTGTTGTGTCAATTAGTCTGCTATTAGGTGATTACATTTTACATCAGTTAAATGAGACTCTTCAATGCCTCATTAGCTAGCTCCGGTCTCATTCTTGGGTATTATTACCCTTGCAATGCTTAAACCTCTTTTAAGGAACCATTATAACATCATTTGATAGCTAACAGCAGCTCGTGGGAGGAAATATAAACCGTCAATTTGTGTGTATACTGATTTTGACAAAGACTCCAAGCTTCTGGGACACATTCTTACAAAGCTGCACCCCACGTATGACTTTCTATATTATTTTTAGTTTAAATTAATACCTTCTTTCTGAAAAATAACCCTCAAAACAGAGCTATGGTATGACACTCAGGTATCATTTTTCAAGACAAGGAGCTCAGGAAACTGCCTGTTCTGGAATCTGACTGACACTCAGCTGAGTGAGAGCAAAATTATTTCATTTTACTTTTAACTTCTCATTCAGACTGTTGATTTTAAAAAGTGTGTTTTGAATCCAATTTCAGGTATTCAAACCACCTGCAAAATAGAACATTCATTAATGTGGATTTTAAACTGCCCTCTGGCTGCATCTATAACTATTCTGAGAATTAGTGGGGGGAAATGGCATCACCTTGTCACTCTAGTTACTACAAATTCCCACTGCGATATCTATTTTGTCAGCCAGGAAATGCTGGTGTGCTGGCAAACTACCTTTGCCAAGAGCTGGTGGAGAATTTTCTAGATTTTCTAGAAAGGTCCTGAAGTGAATTCTTTTTTTGCCTCAGCTCTCCTATAACTGGTCTCTCATATTCTATCCATTGTGAGTGACTGTGTAGTCAGTCAATACATAGGTGTCCTGAGTCGCCAAGTATAACTGGGCCAATTTCTACATGGGCTGCTCGTCACTGCTTTGTGACTGAGCCTTTTTAAAGGGTGAGACAGACCAGAAACACGCATCAGTGAATTAGTTTCTTAATCTTGGCAAGAGTGTTAATGTATTCGAACAAACCTAGAAATGTTTACTAACTTTTCACCATCGAGGGGTTATGGGTTCTTTTTCTTCATAGTTAGCAAAAATCCATTCAGGCTAAAATTTAAAAATAGCACGACACATTGTCTTGTTAAAAAGAATCCTATTTCAACTAGACTTTCAACTGCTAGATGCCCACTCAGGGAAGCAGAATTTATATTTCAGTTAAAGCCCTCCCTCTTTCATAGATTCCGTAAAGTTTCTAGTCTCACCTAACTATTTCTTTAAGATCACCATTTGGGGGGATTTGGAAAACAAGAAAAAAACCTAAGATCTCTTACGAGGATTAACATGAAATGTATACATTTAAATAAATGTGCTTTGCATGGTCACTTGCAAAAGAAACAAAGTAGATCCTGTAAGCAGTGCTGGCTCCATTTTAAATGGTTACTTCATTAGCAATTTTGTTAGGCATCCATTGCAGCGGAGAGGATCGTTAATTCTCATCTATCACTGTTAAAGTATAATGTCAAGCAATTTAATCTCCTGACAATGCTTTCTTAATTCTGAAAATACCTCCTCCCTCCAGGTCCTTAATATGCCAGCAGGCGGAAAAAAATGAGGCCATGTTTTCCTATGGGACTTTACTTGCCCTTGAGATTTATTTACCTGTAAGTGTAACAGTTGAGAGCCCTGGGCTGTACACGTCTACTTGACTTTTGAACAAAAGGTGGTGGCTCACATTCCCGGGCACTGAAGTGTCAGTCTGAGATAGAGATGCTGCTCTGTCACATGCTGCTTCTGTGGGGTCTGTCCTGTGCCTTCGGCTGCCACCTGTTCAATGCGGGTCTTGCACTTACGCCCTTCCTTAGCTATGGGCTATATTCATGACTGCGTTAGTCCTTTGATTAATATAGTAAATACTGAGCAGACTAAGACATTTTCTCTACTTTGTGACTACAGTAAACTTATATGAACTTAATGTAGTTGGTGAAGAAAATCTAACCTTCAAAGTCCACTATCACCGAAATTGTGAAAGGATAATCAGACAAAACCATTTATCCGCAAAAGATAGTAAAATAAAGTTGGAGGCACACACAGCATAGATAAGCTGTCTAGAGGCTTATTCCAAAATAATGCTCACCAATTGTATGGAAGCTTTCCATCCCTCTCCAAAGATGCAAAATTGACAAAAGTTCCTGCTCCACATTCCCTGTTTGGAAGGAACCACAAAATTAGGTTACTGCTTGACAGAGCACTCTTTTACCTTGATATAATAGAGAGCCCTTACTGGTTTATCATCACATTTATAAAGGGGGGAGGGCACCTGGGTGGCTCATCTGATTAAGCATCCAGCTGTTAATTTTGGCTCAGATCATGATCTCACAGTTCACTTCATGAGATAGAGCCCCATGTCGGGCTCCATACTGACAGCACAGAGTCTGCTTGGGATTCTCTCTCTCCCTCTCTCTCTGCAACCCCTTCCCCCCATGCTCACTCTCTCCAAAAGAAAAAAAACAGCTTAAAAAACATCTAAGTTCCATGTACTTCTCTTTCACATGCAATGCAAAATAGAAAGATAAAATAATTTTTCATAAGGTTGCATATGCCCAAGTCATTTGAAGCCAAAAGGATTTGTTTTCAATCCTTTCCAAAAGGCACTCATGATCCTAGCTTGAATCTCTCTCTCTCTCTCTCTCTCTCTTTTTTTTAGTGTTTACTTATTTATTTAGAGAGAGAGTAAGCATAAACAGGGAGAGAGGGAGAGAGAGAAAATCCCAAGTAGGCTCTGTGTTGTCAGCGTGGAGCCTGATGTGTAACTCGATCTCATGAACCATGAGAAGATGACCTGAGCTGAAATCAAGAGTCAGATGCTTAATCGACTGAGCCACCCAGGCACCCCAATCCTAACATAAAGCTTTGAACTGTTTGGGGCATATTTTTTACAAAGCCTCCTAGACTGAGGGTTTTCTGTTTTCAGCACATATTCTTTGTGGGGTTTTGTTTTTATAGCATTTAAATTTCCTCTCTAAAATGATGGTGGATCAAGTTGGATTTTTTTTTTCCCTCCAAAAATTTCTCCTCACGTTGGGATGTCCATGTGATGTATCAATTGAGATAAGAGTATAAAAAGTGATACATATTGAAATAGATTGGCCTCTTGTCCAGAATGTTGCTTATTAATCTGTCAGTAGAAAATACTGTTAAAGTTGTTGTAAAGTTTTTTTACCCCAGAAGTGGAGGTAAAAAGTAAACATATTCTCATGCCTTCTCCACCTTTGCCTAATGTCAATGGATAAACAACACAGCTTACTGGGCTCATGCATCTCATTTTCCCCCCTATATGAAATTGATTGACTTATTCAGAACTGAAGAAGGGATTTTGACATTACTGGCACACGTACTAATCACTTTAGTTACCTGCCTGCTCTTATTACAGTGTTCTAAAAATATTTTTCTTCTCTTTTTAAAAAAAAATTTTTTTTAAGTTTATTTATTTATTTTGTGTGTGTGTGTGAGAGAGAGAGAGAGCGCAGGGGGAGGGGCAGAGAGAGAGGGAAAGAGAGGATCCCAAGCAGGCTCTCAGCTGTCAGCACAGAGCCAGATGAGAGGCTTGAACTCACAAACCGTGAGATCATGACCTGAGCCAAAACCGAGTCGGACACTCAACCGACTGAGCCACCCAGGTGCCTGGAACATTTTTCTTCTTTGAAAAGTACACTAATATATTGTTATATCACATTGTGCTATAAATTACACACCATCAATTAATTTTCCTATGTCAATTTCCTATATATAGGATTTACTTTACCTTATAATTCAAAGGTTCTTACTCTGGGGGTTAAGGATAGAATTTAGGGCTCTAGAACATAGTGGGGGAAAAGTTCATCTTTAATTTCACCACCTCTAAATTTCTAACTGAAATTCAGCAATTCCTTCAACTATTAGAGTAGGCAACAAGCCACAATAATATCATCAGTACTGATGAGATTAAATCGCTAAACCATAGAAACTGCAGACATATTTCCATAATGAACCTGCTGCAGATATTGAAATATTGTTCATATTCATCACTCTGATGAAATTATGAGAGTTATTGGACATCTTATGCAATATTATCGTACTATACATTATGTAATATATTTATAAAAAAGCATGTAAAGCATTTTTAAAAATAGTCTGATGACCATATTTTAATATAATTAATTTCTTTTTAATCCTATGTATTTCATTTTATGCACTTAAAAAGAAAGCATTATTCTTGGAAGAGATCCACAAGCTTAATCAGACTGCCAGAAAAGATCGCAGCACAAAAAAAATGTTAAGAATCTCTGCTCTAATGACTAGCTGGCTGAGGTAGATCCACTTCTAAATATCTTGCTGGGTGCACCACAACGAATGCTCCTGTGATAGTATTCTCAGAAATGCCACTAATCCATTACTATACCTATCCCCACCCCCACCACTGTAACTATTACGAGCTAACGTTTGTTGCATGCTTCCCAATGATTGCATTATTGCTCCTAACCATCCACTCACCTAGGGGCTATTCCCGTATCTTCTTGAAATACATTCTTTCCCTTGCTTGCAGGCCACGTAATCTCTTAGCTTTTCTTGTACTCCGCTGGGTGCCTCTTACCAGTCTCCTTTGCTCCTATCTTTTTATTCTTCCCTGAAAATCTTGATATTAGATTGTTCTGGTGCTTAATCCAGGACGCTCTTCTCTAATTTACACGCACTCCCTCCAGTAAATGAGAATTTCATCCAGCTTTATATAGCTTTAATACTGTTTATATGCTAGCAACTCCCAAAGTTATATCCTTAATCCAGACTTCTCTCCTGAACACCAGACCTTTGTGTTCAACTCCCACTCCACACCTGCACTTGCAATCATCTTAAATGTAACATTTCCAAAGCCAAAGTCTTGATGTTCCTCCAACTCTGAAATCCTCATCTGGAATCCCATTTCAGTTGGTGGTGACTCCATCCTTTCCAGTTGCTAGGACCAAAAACCTTGGAGTCATCTTTGACCCTTATTCATTTCCATTTCACGTGCAATTTGTTAGCCAATCCCCTTAGCTAATGACTCTGTTTTCAAAATATATCCAGAATCTGATCATTTCTTCCTACCTTTATTGCTGCTATCCTGGACTAAACTATTACCATCTCTTGCCTGGATTACTGGAATAGATCCCCCAGTTAATATGCCTGCTTTTGTCTCAACAGATTGTTTTCTTAAAAAAATTTTTTTTAACATTTACTCATTTTTAAGAGACAGAGAGAGACAGAGCATGAGTAGGGGAGGGCAGAGAGAGAGGGAGACACAGAATCTGAAGCAGGCTCCAGGCTCTGAGGTGTCAGCACAAAGCCTGATGCGGGGCTTGAACCCACGAACCGTGAGATCATGACCTGAGGCAAAGTCGGACGCTTAACCAACAGAGTCACCCAGGTGCTCCTCAATACAGATTGTTTTCTAATGTAAGGCAGCTCTTCTGCCCCAAGTCCTGAACTCAGAATAAAAGCATAAGTCTGTCCTTTACTCAGGATAAAAGTATAAGTCTTCACAATGGCTTACAAAGCTCTACGTGATCTGACATCATCTCCTGATAAACCTTCCTTCATTTCCTCTGCTTTAGCTGCACTAACCTTCCTACTACTTCTGAACATGTTCCTGCCTCAGGACCTTTGCACTGGCTCTTTCCTCTACTCTTCCCCTAGAAAACACATGGCTAACTCCCGCATATCCTTCAAGTTGTTTCTCAGATATCCTTTCAGTGAGACTCACCCACCTCCCAGAGATCTTCTACACATATTCCTTATGCCTGTACTGCTAATTTCCCTTACTCTGCTCTATTATTTTTCTCTTATTGTCTGCTCACATGCCATGTAATCTTTTTACTTTTATTGATATTATTTATTATCTACCTCCTCCACTAGAATATGAGCTCCATGAAGGCAGAAATTCTCATCTGTTTTCCCAAGCATCTGGAGAGTCTGACACATAGCAGGTGTCCATTAATATTTGTTAATGAATAAATGAAATTTCAGTGAACTGCACAAGGTGACATAGATTGTAAATTAAGATTTGATCCCAAGGAGTGTAATTTTAGAGCTCTCTACTCTAGCCACAATGTGGTACCACCTTCTTCCCTATCCTTCTAAGATTTTTTTAAATGACAACATTCAAAAAGTTTGATATTTATAGTTAGACTAATCTCTTTTCTCTATGTTAATAGCTCATTTTTATCTCCTTTCTGGGGCAGGTCAGTTTATACCTTTAAATACATTTATTTATTTATTTTCTTAAAAATTTTTTTAATGTTTATTTTATTTTTGAGAGAGAGAGAGAGAGCGCAAGTGGGAAAGGGGCAGAGAGTGAGAGAGAGACACAGAATCTGAAGCAGGCTCCAGGCTCCAAGCTGTCAACACAGAGCCCGATGCAGTGTTTGAATTCATGAACCCTGAGATCATGACCTGAGCAGGAGTCAGATGCTTAACTGATTCAGCCACCCAGAGCCCCAAATATATTTATTTAGGTACATATCTCCACCTATATTCTAAGTGCTTAGTGGACAGCTTAGATGTCTGATTTTTATTTAATTGTGCCATATAAGACGCCGATTAAATCATTATTGGATGGATACATTTAGTTATGAATGTAAATGATAGAATTCTGAGAAAGAAAAAGGATGTTGATTGGCAGTTCATCAGGCTCCCAATGGGTAAATATAAATTTGAATCAAATTTCCCAAACCCTGTAGTACTCAACTAAACAACAGTTTTTAGGAGGATTGATGGATTGTTCTGATAATATAGGGGACCACTGAAAGTACTTGAGAATGTGCTCTGATAAGAAACGCATCAGTGGTCAAAGGAATAGGGAATCACCAAAGTCATAAATCAAAAGTCTTTTTAGGCTGCAAGAAAAATGAAAACTGCCTGCAAGTCTGAGTAGTAGGAACAAAACTGAGAAGGGGCCTCGAATGGACCTGATCATAGACTCTGCAAATGTTTTCTAAGACAGTTTTGGCAGAATTGATGAAGAGAGGGATGTTTTTCTTTCTTGTGGTCTCTCCATATATTAACTCCTTTCATTAATCATACTAAGTAGCCATAGATCTTTATTTGACTCCAAAATACGTTCGAAAATATCCAAACGTCATTAATAGATCCCTTTGTATGCATTTCTTAAAATGACAAGATTGAGACTAGGAGATCTGGATTTGTATAAACAATCCTTTGCTTTGCCATTTCCACTGTGATGTTTTCTTGTTAGTATTATTATTATCTTTTAATGTCTATTTATTTATTTTGAAAGAGAGAGCAAGAGGGGGAGGGGCAGAGAGAGAGGGGGAGAGAGAATCCCAAGCAGGTTCTGCATTGTCAGTGCACAGCCTGACGTGGGGCTCCAACCCATGAACTATGAGATCATGACCTGAGCTGAAATCAAGAGTCAGACGCTCAACTGACTAAGCCACCCAGGTGCCCCCATCATAATGTTTTCTAAACTAATATTTAAAAGTCTACCTAGAAAACACACACAATAGACACTGAAAACTGAAATGAAACTTATCGCTAATAAAATTTAGGTCTGCAAAAGTATACACGTATGATAAATTAAAATACTTTAAAGGCCGTGGGTAAAAGATTAACCAAACTTAACTTACCTTGCCATCTGCAGATGTTTTTTCCTAAGAATTATAAGGGTCACGAGCAGCAGTCCAATTAACAGCGTGCTGAGGATGGCCAGCACGGAGATGACCACCACGTTGGGGTTCATCTCTGTCACTAAAGAGAAAAGCCATGCATTTTCATTACAAACTTCCATTACACAAAGCTAACAGAACCACTCGTCGTTTTCCATTGATTTTTAACACCATGGAACTTATGATGTTGAGAACAAGAGCAACAATGGTGTTTCTCCAAGCCGACAATGGCCTCCTCCTGGTCAAATATAATCTAGCAAAGCAGTTTGATAAGCGGTGTTCAGGTACCTAGAGGAATTGAGTCCATCTCCAAAGCTTCTGTTCAGAATGTTCTTACAAAGGGAAATTATAAACTGTGAAGAGTGCCTGTACCGTCGTTTAAATTCTTTTGAAAATCAAAATATCTAGAGGTCATCATCACGCGTTATTATTGCTTCACATTTTCAGAAGCTTGGAGAGGGGCAGGTTTTCGCGTTACGCCTATGACGTTAAAGGCAGAAAGCACAACTGTATATTGCACTCGCAACTAATAATGTATATGAAAAAGGCATTAGCAAGCTACCATCTGCTGCAACACTTAACACATCACTAGAAGCAGGCATTCTGATGATCGGTAGCCATATGTTGAGAGGTTTCCCATCTGCACAACTCTAGAGATGAAACCGATTATTAAGTCGTGGGGCCCTTAAGAACGGGGGCTGTGTCCCTCGCATATACTTTACATAAGGGCTGCTATGGCACTGCGCGCTGCCTAGTTCATCACACTACAGGGAAGAGCCAGATATTAACAATGGGGACTACGTGTCACATGTTTTTATGAAATTCGTTACGGTGGACCCAAGAGGAAAGACTGCTACCACCCTCAGCATTGATCATAAAATCACACAACCAGCCACCACATTCAATCCATAAACCTTTGTGTATTTGCCACTTCCCATTTGGGCCAGCTTGATTCCTGTTCACAGGCAGAGTAACTGAACACAAAGAACATTAGACTCATGGTCAGGAGACCTTTTTCAGGTTCATCTGACTACTAACTATCATGTGGAGAAGCTATTTTATCTGTCTCTCTGGGTCTCGTTTTCCTTACTTGTAAATAAGCTTAATAGTATCACCTGTTTCTGGGGTTGCTGTAGCAATGACAGGGAATAGTAAGCATGAAGAGACACAGAATGGTGGGAAGGACACAGAAGTGACAGACCATTAATGTACTTTTCAGGTCCACTTTTGTCCTCTTTTCTGGAAAAATAAAAATTCAAAACAGAAAACAAACAACTATATGATGAATGCTACAGAAATGAAAATAACCCAGTAAAGGGATCTTGTGACAGTGAAAGTTTGTATTACAGGAGATTTCATTGAGGGTCTCAGGTTGCAGAATCAGACTCCAACAAACAGGGGAGCAACACATTTAATAGAACTCAGAAGGGGAAAAGGAAAACTCCCTTATTCCGGACCTTTCATTAATTTCTAATTTCCCTACTTATAGTTTGGCTTCATTGGAAACTCGCCTGCTCTGACCCAGTAATTTAGCATTGTCACCGCATGGTCAGTGACGGCTAAGGGTCGAGGGACAACAGATGAGCCCTAATCGATCAGGGCACTGTGACCACTGCTGGACAGGAGGATGACGATGGAGGAGTTGGTGGTGGCAGCTATCACTCACACTACGTGTGCAAAGCTTTACGTATTTCATTTCTAGGCTTCGAAACAGCTCAACAAGGTACACATATTATGATTCCACTTTCGCAGATGAAAACACAGAGGCTCAGAGATAGTAAATATCTTTCCCTAAATCACATAGCTGGTAAGGGCAGGTACGTGCTCCCTGACCCCGCAGGCTGGAATGTTTCAGTGGAGCATGGATCTATTAGAAGTACAGAGTACATATATTTGAAAAGAAAATGTAAGGAAAATCTAAAAAGATAAAACTTCTGGGGGTGCCTGGGTGGCGCAGTCTGTTAAGTGTCAAACTTGATCTCAGCTGAGGTCATGATCTCACAGTTTGTGAGTTCGAGCCCCGCATCAGGCTCTGTGCTGATGGCATAGAGCCTGCTTGGGATTCTGTCTCTCCTCCTCTCTGCCCCTCCCCTGCTTGTGCACTCTCGCTCTCTCTTTCAAAATAAATAAATAAATTTAAAAAAATAATACAAAGATAAAACTTTCAAGGACACCAGATTCCACGAATGCCAGGAATTACCCATTGTGGAGACAGCGATGAATGTGGGGACACTGGGGCTGTCGTGGCTGAAGCTGGTGACACTACAGTTGTAGGCAGTGGCAGGAAGGAGGCTGGAGATGGTTACAACGTGAGAGGAAACAGAAATCGGTTCCTGGAGATGCAGAACATAAGATCAATGTTATATTATCTCCACCTGCTTTGTTTTTTAAACTATTTTTCAGAGCCGAGTGGGTAATATATAAACAGTAAAGAAATTAAAAGATGCGAAAGGATAGCAATGAAAAATAAGCTTCCTTATTTCACTACCTCTTATCTACCGAGTTCTCTTCCACAGATGGAGCCGTTGTTGTCAGGCATGTTTTTTTTTTTCTTTCCCATCTATATTTTATGGAGGTAAAAACATAAGATACAGCTAAACAAAAGTGATAATGTAGTTCACACATCATGCTGCTTACTCTTTACCTTGATTATCAGTATATTTCGGTGCTTTGCCCATGTCAGCACAGGTAAAGCTGTTTTATTCTTCTCAAGGGCTTTGTAGAAATTCATGGAAAGGGACACACTTTATTTCACCAGTCCCCTACTGAGGAATGTTTACATTGTCCCTAATTTTTTGCAATTACAAACAATGCCACAGTGAACATAATTTTAAATTATGGGAACAAACATATATGTACCCACACTCAATATATGTGTGTGTGTGTGTATGCATGTGTATGCATGCACCTTCATACACAAAACGTGCATGTGTGTAGATGTGTGAATGTGCATACATATATGTATACTCATGTTCCCAACAGTTGAATGCTGGGTCAAAAAGTTGTGTAGTTTTCATTTGGAAAGCTATTGACATACTGTCTTCTGCAGACATGTTCCATGTTATCCTGCCACTGTCAATGTGGGACAACACCTGTTCCCATTTACTCTTTCCAATCCAATGTGTCCGCAAACTCTGAGTTTTTCCAATCATATTGGTGGAAATTGTACCTCATTGTAGATTTATTTTGCATTTCTTTTACCATAAATGAACTTGATCATCTTTTCCTATGTTTAAGAATCTTTTGGGGCACCTGGGCGGCTCAGGTGGTTAAGTGTCCGGCTTCGGCTCAGGTCATGATCTCATGATTCATGGGTTCGAGCCCCACGTCAGGCTCTGGGCTGACAGCTGGGAGCCCGGAACCTGCTTCGGATTCTGTGTGTCCCTCTCTCTCTGCCCCTCCCCTGCGCTCTCTCTCTCTCTCTCTCTCTCTCTCTCTCTCTCTTTCTGTCTCTCTCAAAACTAAATAAACATTAAAAAATGTTTTTAAAAAAGAATCTTTTGTGTTTATTTTCTATGATATATTTGTTTTGGGTTGTTGGTCTACTAAAGACATTACCCCCTTTGTCTGCATTCTCAGCTTTTAAACAGCAGCCACCAAAGGCATAGCAACTTTGAGTTCTCAAAAACATTTGATATTAACTTATTCTTGAGTAGAACAGATTGTTAATTTGTTGGGCCAGTGGTTGGACCAGTGACAAGTACCACAGTACAATATAAAAAGATGAGCCAGCATAACATTCTTTTTCAAAACAGGGATCTGAAACACTCCTGCCTAAAGAGATGACAGCCATCAGCACTTATTTCCAATCCCACCTCTTTTATTGTCCTATAAAAGAATGATTCTAAGAAAAGGCTCAATTGTAATAAGCAGCTACATAACCATTGTTTTCTTGAGGAAAGATGTTACTATAGCCGCGGAGAAGAAAATCCACTACTGACAAAGCAGTTATTTCCAAAAAGAATTCTTTGAATAGAAAAAGAGATTAGCTGTTCAGTATAGATCAAAAAGAGATAAGTTTGTAGAAGAGAGTATCAAAAGGGGAAAGAAATCAAAGCAAATTATTTTAACATTCTGTATGAAAAGATTCCCACTCCCAGAAATCCTTTCTTCTTTTCAATCTCATGAACTGCATTATTTAAAAAGCATCAATTATTCATGTTCATAGAATTAGTCTCTACCCTGCATTTTGTGACATCCTTCACACACTTGACCTTTTCCTTCCACGTCTGACTGTAAAAAATTGTTTTCTTGTGGCTTTGTTACCCTGGGAGCTCCCGGTTCATCTCCCTCCTTCCCTTCCTTTTGACCTGGTGAATAACTCAGGAGTCATTCTACCTGCTGTTTGTGATTCTAAAGCCTTCACAATCACCTCTCTCAGCCTTCATTTTCCCAAGCGAAATTGTCCTCCTTACTGACTAGAAATAGTCCCTTCTTTAAATTCTCTAAGTAGAATGGATCTCTCTATGGCACTTGAGTTTTACTTTAATTATTTCTAGACTGACGCAATATCCATAACTACATGAAAAAAAATTTAAAGGCCAGTGTTGATTCTACCATTTGTATCACATATAGTGCCTTTCACATAACTGGCAATCAGTTCATATTTGTTAAATTATATTTTATATGGCAGTGTCTATACCTTTGGTCGATTTAATGGCAATAGGAAAAAGGAACCCTTTTAAGTCCTCAGGACCCAGGGTAACTAAGAACTAGGGACAAAAGCTAATGCAAAGAGGAAAATAAACTTTGCAATTTGGCAAATTGGTTCTTACATTTTAGGCTTATTCTAAGCACACTGTTAATTTCTATCACTGAAACACAGAAGTGCAAATGAACAATTTTCATTTTCTATAGTTTAAACAAATAAAGGACTTGACTTCATTCAGAAAATTAGCCTTAATCAAAATCAACTCAGAAAAGAAAAATCAAAATGTACAGTACCTGGAGTTTGGTTTCTTGACTAGAGCCAACTTGTTGACAAAAGACTTCAAAGAAATCAGCTACTCCCTCTTCCACCCACAGCAAAGTCACTGAAGTCTGGGTTTTATTCACGGCAAAGAGTGATTTTGGAGGAGCTGGTTCTGAGCAAAGATAGAGTTTTACAATTTTATTTTAATTTAATATATTCTTTCTTCTTTCACTGATTGGCAGGATAAAAATAGGCCAAAAACAAAAACAAAAACAAAAACCAAATACAGGCAGTTGAGAGCACCATCAAAATTTTATATTGCTTTTGAAATATGTCCTTTCACAAAGACAGTGGTCACCTAACTTAGAAGGCAGAGGATTTGGCCTTTTTCTCCCCCTTTCATTTTATACTTCTCTTTTTGGAGCACTTCTGTTTTCTACTTCAGCTTTATTATATACATAATCTATTAATAGTTTTTACGTCATCTGAATTGGAGCTAGCACTGCCCTGATAATACAGACTTTCTGTAGGAGACACAAAAATCTGCACTTCAATGGCTGAGGAAAATGAAAGTGGTTTGCTGCCTTCTAATGCAGACATTCAGTCTGGTACTTAGCCAAAAACCTGCTGGAGACTATCTGGAATCATTTTGTCAGAAGAATGGCTTCTTGAAAATGTAGTCGAAATTAAGAGGGGTAGAGTTAAGTACATATGATTTTTTTTTTAAAGAAAAGGATTATGGAAGGGGACTGGATGGTTAATAAAATGTTAGAGGACTGATTTCTTTACCTAACTCTTTTAGACACTTCATCTTGATCAATAAATTAATCCGTTAGTCAAGGAAACTATGCCCCTTCATCCTCATTTCCAGTAACTGAGTCACTGGATTTGTTGGCTTGAGACCAAACCCCTGCCTGTTCCTCAGTTTTAGGAAGTGATCTTGCTGTCTTGATCCCCCATTCTTGAGTCTCTCCTACTCTCCTCTCCGTGCCCTATCATTTGGGTGTTGTCTTTCCTTTGAACTCCTCCAGTACGCAAAGTGCTATGCCTGAACCCCAGTGCTTATGCCAGAGTCCCTGTTACCCCCGTCAGACCTCCTTGACATTGCTTGTTTGACATATCACATATCTTGCTGTTAGGTTCATGAAACATCATACTCCGACCACCTGCATGTCCCTGTTAGACAACTACCCAAACTGTTTGCTCGTTACTTGGATTTCTTTTTATTATTTGTCCCATGCCCCCAAGTCTGTCCTCTAGCTCCTGGCTTTTAGTAGTGCTTGAAGAAGCTCTTGAAGGCCATTTCACTCCTTTGACATATACATTATCTTTGTGGGGGAAGGTTTAGACCTTCGTTCTAGAATACCATCCTCATGGCCCTATTCAGAACCAGGAAGTATGTCAGAACCATTCTTCTCATGGTTTATCCCAGACAACTTAAATTTGTGTGCAACTAAAAAGAAGCATTTTTCTTTCTAGAGCCAATTGACGAGGTTAGGCAGAAGAGCTGAAGAAGGAAAGGGAGGGGTTAGTCTCGGGCAGGTTTGATTCACAACAGATGTCAGGACCCCCTTCTCATTTGCAATGAATTGTCCACTTGATGAAACATAGCGGTCAGCTTCCACTTCTCACATCTTTTATAACTGTCACTGCCAATAGGTATGAGTCAGAGAATAGGTCCTTTGACTCTCATAGAACTTGAATCTTTGGAGAAAAGTGAGGGTTGTCTGGGGGCAGAGATGGATGATTTTTGGGCTGAACCTTGGTTATGTCTCTTCTCAAAATCCACAAGACAGAATTTCTCCTCAGAGTGCCTCTTAAACTGATTAGGTTCCCTAGGACATTATGTCTTGCTTTTTGTTTTTGTTTTTGTTTTTGTTTTCCCCTGATGGGTAGAAAAAAATCAGTTTAGCTATCCAACAAGAATACCGCCCAGGTCTCAATTTCCAGATCCAACTTTTTACACGTGTATTTCCAATCCCCTATCATCCTTGCTTACTCAAATACTTCACTATTGCCTTAACCTCCCATAGGGTCAAAATAGACCTTGAGTCTTCCGCCTTCCCGAAATCAATCTGCTTTCCAACCACTGATACTCTGACGAGCAACACCATTCTCTCAATTGACGAGGCTCTCCTCTGGTTTCTCAGTCCCTGATAGCATATCTTCAAATAATTCTTGTCATCTCTTCCTTTTATCTATTCTTTTTATTATATTGCACGTTCAGGCTTTTGTCATCACACTTTATCAATCAACACGACAGACCTTTAATTCTTTTTCCTGCTTTTAATCAGTTCTTTCTTATTTGTCAATGAAGGCATAAATCACCTAAAATACCACTTTGCTCATGTTAAATCCTATCTGCATAATAATCTATTGTGATCAATGTCTACTGCATCACATCAAACGTGCCGAATTTTGAAGATCCTACTAACATCAGCCACATTTACCCATCCAGCTTCATCACCATCCTTCCTACCCAGAAATGTTTCCTTTGGTAGGGCCAATTTTCTCACTGACTACCATACAAGCAGTACTCTTACTCAACTCATGTATTTCCCTTCAATGTACTTTTCCTTCTATTTGGATCATCCTAAGATCAGGAAAAAGTCTTCCTTTCTTCCTGAAGCCTTACCTGTTCACTCTGTCTTTTGATGATCTATCCCTTCTCTGACCTTCTGTTACCCTATTTGATCTACGTGAGTAAAGTCCTGATTCTACTGGGTCCCATTTGATTCTTTGAGAACAAATACCATGTGTTATAAATTATTTTTGTCTTCACCTTGAACTAGTCACCTGAAATTGCTCAATAAATCTTATCTATTGACTGATTTAAACCACAGGTCAAGATTCATTAATCAGAGCTGTTAAGATTTAAGCATCAGGCAAGATCAGACACATTGGGGTTGAATCTTGATGTCCTCTGCCTTTTTACAGTGATCATGTTGCTAAAATTACCAGCTTTCAGTGGCAGAGTCAAAGATTGCCATGAATTGTAAGCGTTCTCAGTGGTCCAAAGATTATGACTTTAATAATGGAGTAGAGGTTTCTTTGGGTCTGGCTAAAAAATGTGAATCTAGGTGATAAGTTGGATCCTCAGGTAAATCTCCAAAGGCCACAAAACAAATTTTTCCTTTCCTTTGGCCAGCCACAAAACAAATTTTTCCTTTCAGGTGTTATGCAGGGGCAAGAGATGATTCCAAAGTCACTGCACCCATTATCTCAGTATTCTTTTCTGAAAGACATATGCATATTAGCTCTGTAGGTCAATGAATAACATATACAAATCACCTGTTTGAGGACTGTTTAGGATTTTTGTGATAGGTATATTTCTTTAGCTGTTTTGGGGAGAAATTTCACTCAGCTATTCCAAACAAAGAAAATTACTGCAATATTTCATAAGTGGAGGTGTAATTGGGTTGAGAAGGGATTCTAATTAAATTTCACTACACAAGAAAACATCTGCCCCCAGGATATGTATTAAATGTTAGAATTGTATTGTTCAAAGTAGTAGCTATTAGCCACATACAGCTACTGACTATTTGAAATATGGCTAGTCTAAATTGAGAGGTGCTATAAGAGTGACAGACTGAATTTTGAAGACTTAGTACAAAATAAGAATAAAAATATCTCATTTATATTTCTTTATATCAATTACATATTAGAGTGATACTACTTTGGATATATTTGGTTAAATAGGCATATTAAACTCAATTTCACCCATCTCTTCTTAGTATTTTGTAACGTGGCCACTAGAAAATTTAAAATTACATATATGGCTCTCATTATATTTCAATTGTACAGGATGGGGTTAGAGCATTCCTTCTTGCTTGGTAGAGCAGAAGTGTGGAAATTCTTGGCAGAAGCTGCTTAGAGAGGCCCCCCTTTTGCTGTCTATCTCCTCTCATAAGAAGGCAAGGTCAGCTAAACTCCATAGCCTAGCATGACTTAGATGATTTCTGTTTCCCATCCTTGGGCATGAGACCAAAAGGGAGTGGTGGCTAAATACTGCCCAGGCAATTTCATGTGATAGGGAATACAATGACATGCAAACGCCTTTTGATTGGTCTGTGTTATGGGCTAAATTGTGTTCAGTCACATTCCTATGTTGTAGACCTAAGCCCCAGCACCTCAAAAATGTGAATGTATTTGGAGATAGGGCTTTTCAACAGGTAAATTGAAGTGATGCCCTTAGGGTGGGCGCTAATCCAGTTTGACTGGTGTTCTTATAAGAAGAGGAAATTTGGGCAAAGAGACACCAAAGATGAATGGGTTCAGAGAAGAAACCATGTGAGGACACAGCTGGAAGGCGGTCACCTGGAAGCCCAGGAGAAGGGTCTCGGAGAAACCAAACCTGCTGATATCTTCTTCTTGGACTTTTAGCCTCCAGAACTGTGAGAAAATAAATATCTATTGATTAAGCCACCCGATCTGTGATATTTTGCTATGGAGCTCTAGCAAATGAATACAGTCTCTTACTATTCAAAATCTCAAATATAGTCTAGCTTATAAAAGGGAGGGATAGAGAGACCTCAATGATTTTATGAAGAGTCAATGAGCTTTAAGACGATGGACACAAAAACTCTTTATATAATATAAAGAGCCACGTAGATATTAGCTATAGAAATCCCCCTGGCTACTATCACTGTCTACTTTCCAAAGTGACATTTGAAATCTCAACTCCTTCAAAATTCCCTTGTTTCATAATGTCAGATTTCCTTTTGTTTAAAATCATTTCAGAGTCCACGATGTTTGTTGTGAGACTGTGGATATGGGGAAAGGAGACAGATGTACTATTTTTACAAAATAAGGTAGAGATACAGAATTGTTTGCTTTAAAATATTTTTGAACAGCTTTCTAGCGTTGCTGATGTTATACTCAACTGTCTGGCCCTCTTCTTCCCTTCTCTTCTCTCCTTTTCAGTGCCTGTCCTATTTGAGTGGGGAATCCAACCTAATTTATAAGGAAATTTTATAAGGAAATTATAAGGAAATTTTATAAGGAAAAATTTATAAGGAAATAAGGAAATAAAAAAATATAAATTTATAAGGAAATTTATAAGGAATTTTATAAGGAAATGCGCAGAACATGGGCAGAAAGGAAAGCTGTAAGGCTACCTCTACCATTTAATTTAGATTGGATTATGAGAGGCTCAAGCTGTTCCCTAGGGTCTCAGGGGAGTGAAGGTGACCTTGAGTAAAGTATGAGCTAGTGCCTGATTCTTATTCTTTGTTCTGGAAGCAAATTTCTTCCTTTCCTAGGAAATTCCAGAGGGAGTCAGGTGTAATAGTTAGAGTTGGAGAAGAATAGAATGTATTTATTGCCTAAAAACCATCTTTTCCTGACAATTATTACATTGTTCCTTATTTTAATGTGACCCATTGGTTTAGCTGCCGAAAGAATGATGCTAATGAGGCCAAGATTATATCCGTGAGGGCCCATTAGTTTTACAAATGTGTGACATTGGTGATAAGAGGAATTCAACCAAAACACATTGTAAAAAAACGGTCAATATGACAAAATCGATTTTCAATCCTCGGTATCAGTGACAGGAATTTGCTGGTATCCTCTTCAGATAACAAAGAACGGTTCAACATCTATATTATTGTATGTCTTTTACATCTATTTTTATTTCCCTCAAGGCAGGCAGTTCCTCCTTCGGCAGTGTAAGCCGTGTAACTTATATTCAACTTGGTCAAAGAAAACACCTGGGACTTAAACAGTGTCAGCCACATAAAGTATGTCCAATGTGGTCAAAAACAACATCCGCAACAGAAAGAAATATTCGAAAGAAAAAGCAAAGTGGTAGAGAAATTATTCATAATGAGTTCAGACTGATATGCAATGAAATTAAGAAGATGAAAATTTATATTAAACAACAGAAACTTGTGTTAGAGCTGAAGTTTACTAAGCCTATTCTCTTGTCAATTTAGGGACGTTCTTTAAAAAATATTTTTTTAGTGTTTATTTATTTTTGAGAAAGAAAGAGTTTGAGCGGGGGGGGGGGGGGGGTGGCAGAGAGAGATGGAGACACAGAATCCGAAGCAGACTCCTGGCTCTGAGCTGTCAGCACAGAGCCCGAGGTGGGGCTCGAACTCACGAACCACGAGATCATGACCTGAGCTGAAGTCAGGCGCTTAAGCCACTGAGCCACCCAGGCGCCCCAGGGAGATTCTTTTAATAAATAATGAGCAAAGTTAAAAACAACATTGGGAAATATTTTTTAAAATTCAGGCAAATATTACATTATAATTAGGCCATTTCCATATCGAAAACACACAATTTTCTCAGGAATTAGAAATACCCATGATTTCCATTACATTTTAAATAAATTCTTTATGGCTTAATGATAGCAAGTGTAACATCCCCTTCTGTGAGTCATTGGGTGTTTCTATGGTTTTCCCAGCTCAACTAACTTCTAACGATTAGCGGAATTTTTCAAAGAAAGCTTTCATTTAACTTTACTTAGTTTCAAAACAGTATATCTAACTTCCTCTTTTTTTTTTTTTTTGGTTCCAAGAATATGATTTTTTTTTTTACTTAGCATTTTTATTTAGTTAAGAGTTATTTTCACCAAATTCTTAGAAAAGGATCACTACTCTCATTGTATCATTAGCCTCGTTGCCTTTATTCTGAACTCAGGTATGAACTTTAAAACTGGAAGCAATATTAAAGATTATTTAGTCCAGACCCTCACTTTGTAGATGAGGCACCTGAAATCCAGAGGGCCTAACCCACTTTTCTATGGTAACACAACTTGTCTGTGAGAACAAGAACTAGGGTCCAGGGGCGCCTGGATGGCTCAGTCGGTTGAGTGTCAGACTTTGGCTCAGGCCTGATCTCATGGTTCATGGGTTTGAGCCCTGCATCAGGCTCTGTGCTGACAGCTCAGAACCCAGACCCTGCTTCAGATTCTGTCTGTGTCTCTTTCTGCCCCTCCCCTGACCATGCTCTGTCTCTCTCTCTCAAAAATAAATAAATGTTAAAAAAAAAAAAAAAAAACTGGGATCCAGACCTCTGCACACCTAGTTAAGGGTCCTTCTACACCTGGATTCCTCCCCGAAAATGTGGGTGTTTGCCATCTGTTTCCATATAACTGAGGATGATAGGGCTTTCTGAAAAGTTCCTTTTTCCCCAAAGGGCAACTTTTCCACAATGGGCAGTTGCTTATACATTGAGATAACTACATCACAGTTGCTGCCCTATCAGTCCACGTCATGGGGTGCAGGGGAAGTGCTTTTAAGGACTTCCTTAAAAGGATGTCCTTTTTGTGTGGTTTGGCTGTGGGCAGCTGGAAATGGCAGTGAAACTCAGGAGACCACAGTGAGAAATGGGAGAGAGAGAGATTGAGAAGAGGCATCAGTTAGCCTCAGGACTAGGAACGGAGCCACGGAACATCACATGCCTGGCATTCCAACCCAGAAGCTAATGCTGGCATGAGGCTGCTGGCCGTGTAGGACCATACATGAAGGCTGCTGGCCACGTAGGGCCATACAAGAAGGGTAGCAGGGCAATCACGGTCCTCTGAAAACCTAAAGAACACGCTTGTAAGAAGTCAGTAGGAGAAATCTCCCACAAGCTTCCATCATCGCTCTCACCCGACTGGCCTACTCTATTGGCGGCCTTATGCTCTGTCACTCTTCCTTACTACAGATTCACTCCGTCTAAGGCCACCCCCTCTACTGGCACCCTGGGGTCCTGTCTCCTCTGGCCCAAGCAAGGAACATCATTTTAATGAGTGTCACCTTCTAAACTATCCTGCACCATCAATTTTCCCTTTTCTGTTGAATCATTTTGATTAGCCGTTGAAAAGCTGTTTCCACCCACTTAAAAAAATAGAAAGAAAGACAAAACAAATCCAACCAAACAAATAAAAACTCTTGGCTTCTTTTATCCTCAGCTTCTGCTCATTTTCTCTCCTCTTTATAATCACACTTCTCAAAAGTTTTGTTATTCCAGCTGTCTTCCTTTTTTCTTTTATTCTCTCTTGAATTACTTTTTTAAAAGAAAAGTTTATTTATTTTGAGAGAGAGAGAGAAGGAGAGCAAGGCAGGGGGAGAGAGAGTGGAGAGAGAGAATCCCAAGCAGGCTCCCCACTGTCAGTGCAGAGCCCGATGTGGGGTTTGAACTCATGAACCGTGAGATCATGACTTGGGTGGAAGCTTAACCGACTGAGCCACCCAGGCGCCCTGTCTTGAATTACTTTTAGTAGCATAATTTTCCCTCACTATTCCACCCAAATGCCTCCTTTCTGAATCACCAATAACTCCTGGGTTGCCAATTCTCACTCCACATCTTACTTGACTTACCAGCAGGTGTAAGCTGATCAATCAAGTACTTTATTCGCTTGGTTCTTTGGACATCACACTTTTCTGTGGTCCTTTGTCTTTTACCGGCCACTCCTTCTCTGGCTCTTTTGCTGGTTCCCTCACACCATTTCCATTTCTTAACATTGGAGTGCCAGGGCTCAGTCCTTGGATAGCATGCTTTCTTCTTCATTCACTCCCTGATAACTTCATCAAGTCTGTTTCCTGACCCTCAAACTTATACCCCCAATCCTTAAATCTCCCAGAATCCAAGCTCTTTTATCTAATTGCCTACTCAGTATCTGTTCCTTAATATTTAACAGGTACCTTCAAATGTGGATGCATCCAAATCTGAGCTTCTGATCTTTCACCCAAATCTGCCTCTCCCATGATCTTCCCCAACTCAATAAATAGCACCTCTGTCCTTCCAACTGCTCAGGCCCAAGATCTTGGCATCTTCAAGATAAATTTTGAATCTGCTCACGGCTCATCACCTTCACGGCAACCACCCTGGCACAGGCAAGTATAATCTCGTATTTGGGTAGACGCAGTAGTCTCCTAACTTTAAGGTGACTGTGTAATTTATCAAATATGTCCAAAGTGGAATACTTTTAGGGAAGAAAAGAATTGCAAAAGAGTATGACTAGTCTTTAACTGATCTATAGCAGTGTAAACTGGTATTATGTGTGGTAACTGGGATGTAAGGTCATCTTATCTACCTGGTTTCCTGTTTTACCTTGATCCCTGAACACTATTCTTACCAAAGTGATCTTGTGAAACTTGTCAGGTCATATGACTCCTTAGCTTGAACCATCTACTGGAATATCATCTCACTTGGTGTGAAATGTCTTTTCAACGACTCCACATGATCTGCTCCTTTGTTACCTCTCTATCCTCTTTTCTACTACTACTCTCTCTCTCTCTCTCTCTCTCTCTCTCTCTCTCTCTCTCTCGTTCCTTCCACTTCAGCCACACTACCTTCCTGATCTTTTCTTGAACTTCCAGGTATACCACTGCTTCTGGAGCTTTGCACCTGCAGTTGCCTATGCCTACAAAATCTCCCAGTTATCTGTTTGGCTCACTCCTTTACCTCCTTCAGGTTTTGACTGAAATATCACCTTCACAGTGAAGCTTAACTTATGCCACCGCCTACAAAAATTGCACTCTGCTTCTCATTATGCTTCTTTCTCTGCCTCATTTTCCTCCACAGCATCTGACGTCCTTATATTTGTGTTTATTGTCTCTTTTTCTCCAGTAGAATGAGGGTAGAAATTTTTGTCAGTCTTGTTCATTTCTGTATTCTGAGCACCTAGATTAGTATGTAACACATAGTAAATGCTAAATAAATATGTGTTGATTGATAGAATAAATTAATTTTTTAAATGTGTATCTTTGAAACAGAGACAGAGAATGAGCGGGGGAAGCACAGAGGGAGAGAGAGAGACACAGAACCCGAAGCAGGCTCCAGGCTCGGAGATGTCAGCACAGAGCCCAATGCGGGGCTCGAACTCGTCAACCATGAGATCGTGATCTGAGCCAAAGTCAGATGCCTAACTGACTGAGCCACCCAGGTGCCTCTAGAATAAATTACTTTTTAAAGCATAGTAGCTTAATTAATTTATTAGTTTTTTTTCTGACTGGCAGTCAATATAGATGGGTGGACAGATGGATGGACAGATGGATAGATAGATAGATGAGAGATAGAATGGATATGCATATTTTCTTTCTTATTTCACTTTCCTCTTCCCTTCCATACATTCATTCATCCATCCATCTTTCCTTTTCTCTGTGCTACATTGACACAATTTATTCACATTTAGATCTTATTAAGCTCATTTCTTTTTGGTGGGGGGTGAGAGGGGTAACAAGGTAGTAACTTACCAGGACATGATCCAAGAAAAGGGCACGGGAGGATAGAGAGAGGTACATTAGACTTCAGTAGGCTCTGACTCACAGCATTTCACTCACTTCTTACCAAAAATAAGGGCTGCATATATCCAAGCAACCATTTCCCAAACTGTAAACTCAATGATTTCAACATAAGAATAAACAAATGTTCTCAACTGAGCATGAGATCATGAAGGGCAGTGCTGTATAATAGCTGGGTTTTTCTTAAGTAAGAAATTACATTTCATCAAAATAGAAATAATTATTTGTAATCACTGAAATTTTATGACAGAGAGATTCTAATATGCCCCAAATTCCTAACACCTGAAAATATATTGATTCTTTCTTATCCATAGCCAAACTATGTTTAAAGGTTTCTAATCTATATAAAGTTTTTCATGACTGAGATTAAGAAAATCAAGCCAATGTTATTAATACCCAAACTCCAAAAGAGGAAGAGAGAAAACCACACAGTGGGTGTGAAATTCCTTCCTTCTCTATTAGGAGTTTTCACTGAAAAAAGAAGTTTATAGAAAAAAAAATACACTCCAAATCCAGGAAAACATAAACAGCAGATGGACAAAAAGTGCCAAATCACTGTTTCTTGACTCAGACTCAACAGTGTTTGAAGTCAAATTTCTGTAGGTTGCAGCTTGCTCAGATGAGGACGTTTCATTCAATTACCTCCAAACCTCTCCTGGCACTGAAGTTACCTGATTCCTTATCTTGAGCCTGTCTGAACACAGCTGTGGTCAGGATACTGCAGAAGTTTGACAGTGATGGTGTATACATTCTGTTTTTGGTTTTCTCTGACCTCGTTGGCTATACCTTCCCAGTCTCTCTGCTCAGTGTCCAAGTGCTGGAAGTGGTTCTCCTCTATTTCTGCTTACTAGTTAGTGATCTCATCTAGACACTCCAAAATTTATATTTCTAGCCCAGAATTCGCTGCTGATCTCCAGACACATAGCAAGAATCATTTTATTTGACAACTGTATTTGGATGACCTCTCAGTTTGGTTTTGGTTTTTTTTTTAGTCCAGAGAAGAATCTTTGATTCTCACCCTATCCCAAAGTCACTCCTTTTCTAGGTTTTCTAGTTGTGTCAGTCTCAGTGAATTGTACCACCATCCAGCCTAGTTGCTTAAGAGTAAAGCCTAGGAGTTAATTTTAATTTCCCTTTCTCTTATTTCCTATTTTCACCCCACAAGCACGTTCTATGGACACAACCTCCAAAATAACTCCTGAATTCTGTCCATTTGTCTTCATCTCCATTATTACCACTTAACTAAAAGTTGCCCTCATTTCCAATGGAACTTACTGAATTAGAATGTTATTTTTTTAATTTTTTTTCACGTTTATTTATTTTTGAGAGATAGAGCATGAGTGAGGGAGGGGCAGAGAAAGAGGGAGATACAGAATCCAAAGCAGGCTCCAGGCTCTGAGCTGTCAGCACAGAGCCTGATATGGGGCTCGAACTCACGAACCGTGAGATCAAGACCTGAGTCGAAGTCAGACATTTAACCGACTGAGTCACCCAGGCGCCCCGAATTAGAATGCTATTTTTTAATATGAAATTTATTGTCAAATTGGTTTCCATAAAACACCCAGTGCTCATCCCAACAGGTTCCCTCCTCAATGCCCATCACCCACTTTCCCCTCCATCCCACCCACCATCAACCCTCAGTTTATTCTCAGTTTTTCTAAGAATCTCTTATGGTTTGCATCTTTCCCTCTCTGTAACTTTTTTTCTCCCCCTTCCCCTCGGCCATGGTCTTCTGTTAAGTTTCTCAGGATCCACATAAGAGTGAAAACATATGGTATCTGTCTTTCTCTGTATGACTTATTTCACTTAGCATAACACTCTCCAGTTTCATCCACGTTGCTACAAAAAGCCCATTTTTCATTCTTGCTCATTGCCAAGTAGTATTCCATTGCATATATAAACCACAAATTCTTTATCCAGTCTCACCGCTGTTGCTTAACATAGTGTTGGAAGTTCTAGCATCAGCAATCAGACAACAAAAGGAAATCAAAGGCATCAAAATTGGCAAAGATGAAGTCAAGCTTTCACTTTTTGCAGATGACATGATATTATACACGGAAAACCCGACAGACTCCACCAAAAGTCTGCTAGAACTGATACGTGAATTCAACAAGGTTGCAGGATACAAAATTAATGTACAGAAATCAGTTGCATTCTTATACACTAATAATGAAGCAACAGAAAGGCAAATAAAGAAAGCGGTCCCATTCACAATTGCACCAAGAATCATAGAATACCTAGGAGTAAACCTAACCAAAGATGTAAAAGATGTGTATGCTGAAAACTATAGAACGCTTATGAAAGAAATTGAAGAAGATATAAATAAATAGAAAAACATTCCATGTTCATGGATTGGAAGAATAAATATTGTTAAAATATCCATACTACCCAAAGCAATCTACACATTCAATGCAATCCCAATAAAAATTTCACCAGCATTCTTCTTGAAACTAGAACAAGCAATCCTAAAATTTGTATGGAACCACAAAAGACCCTGAATAGCCAAAGTAATATTGAAGAAGAAAACCAAAACATGAATGTTATTTTTAAAGTTAGGGCACATGGTGCCTTAATCGGTCTTCCTATCTTCACTGGTAACCCAACAATCCTTCCTCCCTTGAGCAACCAGAGGGATTATTTTAAATATGTCAGATTGTTTATTTTTAATTCTTTAAATTCTCTCTTATTACACCCAAAATAAAATCTCAACTCCATCTTCTTAAAAATCCTGTATAATTTGGTCTCTGCCTATTCCTTCTGCTTTGCATGCCCTTTCCCAAACTTTTCATGGCAGGTCCTTTCTTGTGATTCATATCTCTCATCATTGCTTCCTCAGAGAAAGGTTTGCTGCTTATACACTGTCCCACACTACCCTGTTTTAATGTGGTACACAGCACTTCTTACCATCTCCCCCTTCGGCAGATCCTAAGTTCCTTGTGAACAGAAACTGAACCCTTCGAGTTCATTATTACAAGTAGTCTGGCATCTGGGAAATTCTTAGAAGGTTCTCAGTTTGTATTCATCGAATGAATTCATGAATGGATATTCTACTACCATAGAGCTATTTTGTGATAGGCCCAACCCTTCTCATCCCTATTTCTTTCCCTTTCTTTATTTTTTGAATGGTTGCTTATCTGGTGTAAACTTACCCAGTTCTCTTAAAGTTGGCCCAGAGTTTCAAGTGGATTCACCAAGACCAGAAGTTATGACTGGTTGCTGGTTGAAGCCGCAGTTGCATGTAGACAAGTACGTTCTTGTAAAATGACATTTCTTGGCGCAGATTTGATTCACATTTGTATTGACTGCCAAAGGGAACTGTCATCACATACCCCCATGGTACCGTGAAACTACTGACAACCTACAATTCTTAATAGGATGATGGGCTCAATGCCCTGCAAACAGTACCACCGTTGGTAGATGTCTTCTTGTGGATGCTGATCGGTGACATAATATTTGAGAATCTTTGGCAATTGCTTTGAGGCTCTCTACCCTTGCACATACCATCCTGGATTACTTTATATTATACTGGACTCAATCGTAGCCTGGTTTCTTCTCATAGATGTAGATCCTGCCCTCCATGATACCAAGTAGAGCCATTGCAAAGAGGCTTTTATCACAGAGAAACCGACCTCAGGGTTAGCCAAACCGTTTTGGTCCTAGCTTTAACAACATCGTTCTGATTCACACTAGCCTTAAAAATCTGTGTGCCAGAGTTGCAGGTTTCTGTAAAGTAGAATTCATATGACTTCTATGGACACCGAATGAATGCTATAAAGGAACATAAAATGACTAGAATGAAAGTTCTATGAAGTAAAAGATAACTGCAATCAGTTATTACTAAAGCAAAATGTTATTTTACTTCTTTGAAAGATAAAATTTGGTAGAATGTATTCAACTTTGAGGTCTGTGGTTGCAGTTTGGTTCAACAAATATCTTTTGAGCACCTACAGTAGGCAAGGCCATATGTGTTATGGAAAATTGAAAGAACCAAAAAACAATAATGTGATGAGTGGAATAGAAAATAGACTTCTAGACAAATGGATGACAAGTGAAATTATTTAGTTTTCAGGGGGAAAAAGGCTGAGTTCAGGCACATTATATACAGATTGTCTTGTTTTCAGAGAGCAATGATGTAGAAGCAGTATTTTGTCTGATATTTAGATCACAAAAAGGAAAACCTTATTGATTTTAAGAAATAATTTTTATGGAAACTGGCCTTCCCTTCTTGAAAAGTTTAAAGGACCTTTCTACACTGGTTTAAGTAGTCCTGCCTGCTAACAGGAAGATATGGAACCTCAAAACCTCATGATAAATTTGGGCTGGGAACTATCATGATTTTTACTCATACGCCTGTGTAGTGTGAGTATAATTGTACCAGCTCAGGACTTTAACTCATACTCCTGATCATATATCAACCATAATGTCACATTATGGCAACAGTGAGGCTCTCGATAGGCTCCCTAATTGCTGCTTTGGTAAGACCCACCTCTGAACAAACCAAATGAGTTAGAGAAAGCAGCTAGGACCCAAGAAACACTTACAGCCTCCTGTAATCATAAAGCTGGGGAAAAGAAAGGCATGGGAATGTGAGCATAATCTTTAAGCAATTCCAGTTACCTGGAAACGAGTTTTGAACGGATTTTTATATCCACGAAGGACAAAATCAGAGATGCAGTTGCAAGTGATAGGCAGGCAATTTTTTTTTAATAGAAAGATCACACAACGTTGGAAGCTGGTGATCTCCACATTCCTAGAGTTGAAGTACAGACCGTTGGGGAAGAAGAGCAGATTGCCCACAGTGAATGAAATTGAACTCATGGTTCTCAATGGGAGGGTGTTTGTAAATTTGTAGGCATGTTTTTAATAGCCACCAGGAAGGTTGTTAACTGGGCTTCTGTAGGCAGGAAGCAGAAATGCTAGATGTTCTGCAATGATCAAGAAAGCTCCAAACAGAAAAACTGTCCCAAGTCCCACATCCCACATATGTTTGTAATGTCATACCAAAATAAATCCACTATAAATGTAATTGCAAGTACTTTATCACATAATAATGTTAGAAAAGATTTTCCGGAAGTTGAGTAAAATAATTTAGAAGAAAGTTGTCATTAAGAAAAATACCTAAATGGAATTAAGGTGTTATTTACAAATTACTCAATAATTTACTTTTTCTGCCAATAGTTTCTATTTAATATGTTATGTATCTCCAGCTACCTATTTAATTTTATTTATTTATTTAAAAATTTGTTAATGTTTATTTATTTTTGAGAGAGAGAGACAGACAGACAGACAGAGTGTGAGTGGGAGAGGGGCAGAGAGAGAGGGAGACACAGAATCCGAAGCAAGCTCCAGGCTCCCAGCTGTCAGCACAGAGCCCGATGTGGGGTTCAAACCATGCGATCATGACCCGAGCTGAAGTCGGATACTTAACCAACTGCGCCACCCGGACAACCCAATTTTAAAGGGTGTCAGTGTGAGGATTTAATTTTTGCCATGGCCAATAGAAGACAAAAAGATTTAAGACTGAGTGTTTTATGCACTGAATTATAGAGAAAAGCAACTACTGGGGAAACTAAGGAAAGACTGTGTTTTGTTTTGTTTTGTTTTGTTTGGGATTTGCTACGAGTTTTCTAAAGCTACATCCCTACCAGAAATGGTACTCTGGGTGTTTGTTTAAGCTGCTAATAAAACACCCTGGATCAGTCTTTACCTACAGCTACACCTATAAACATAGGTGGTGAGAGTGACAATTTGACACTCTTAGGAACAGACTTAGATACAGACTATAAATTAGCAGACATCCGAAACAGGATGTCAGTAAGTTGCATTAAGTGTTTTGAAAATATTCTGATTTTCAATATTGCCATTCTCTATACTGTTAATTTTCAAAATATAAAAAGGAGATCTCTGCTGTGAAAATCACACATTGAAGTGCATTCATTTCTAGGTGGCCCCTCTTACACTGACACTACCCCACAACTTTTTGCCAATCCATTCTCTTGCCTGCTGCTGATTATAGACTATTATCCCTGAGGCCCCTTTATGTATCAGAAACTAAATGTATACCTCACTATGTGGAAAACTGTTGAATGTAAAAGATGTGTTTTGTGCTAAATAGTGTCACTTCCTAGTTGTATTTCATAATATAAATAATTATTTTGACACTACACTACACAATCATTTCCAGCTCATTTGCAAGAATATTACACTTTCCTCATTTCCCCTCATCCACAGCCTATTATTTTTCTTGGCATGTTCTCTTTACTTTAATTAAGGTTATTTTCCTCTTTCTCTCATCACATGCAAATACATGTAGTCTCTTACTACTTATCCTAATTCGAACTTTTATTCAAGGGTCCACTTGTACTTATGCTTGCTCAGTTATTTATTCACTCCTTTATTTCCTTTTATATGTGCATGGAAGAACTACTGATTCCTTTACTGCTTGTAAACTTCAACTTTTTCATTTTAATTATGTGCAGTCATTAGACAATTCCATTATGACTTACAGAAGCACTGTATCTGAACAAATACACAGGGAATCCATATGATTTTGTTATAATTTTTTCTTTTACCTTGGTTTTACACTACAGTTAGGACATTATATCAACTTTGAAAATCAGTATGTGGGTTATTTTATCTATAAGTTTCAATTTGAGATATTAAAAAGGGCATCACATAATACTTACATGAGAAAGGAATGGTGTCTGATAGGGGTTGAAAGCACTGCACTAGATAATCTCTAAGGCTTTTCCTTTTCTAAATTCCTAAGACTTCTTCGTTTCTCTAATCTCACTAAGGATGGGGAATACTCCTGACTCCCAGAATAGCAAAAATTCCATTCACAGAAACCTATATTAAGTTGAACGAGGGCGCCTGGGTGGCTCAGTCGGTTAAGTGTCCGACTTAAGCTCAGGTCATAATCTCACAGTTCATGAGTTGGAGCCATGCGTCAGGATCTCTGCTATAAGCACAGAGCCTGCTTTGGATCTTCTGCCCTCCTCTCTCTCTCTCTGCCCCTCTCCTGCTCATTCTCTGTCTCTCAAAAATACATAAACATTTAAGTTGAACATACATGTTTATGTTGCACTTATGAAAGAGAGTGAACATTTTTCTGTTATTTCATCGAATTGAAAAGACCATGACAAATCAAGAGATGCAAACACTAGTTCTCTGGGCATGACTATTTTCACAAACACCCCCATGTATATTTTTCTTACCTAGCTTGACAAGGCGGAGCATGGAGGTATTACTTCCTCTTTCGGTGCAAGCGGTTACTGAGAGGTTGTAGATATCTCCTGGAGGCAGACTGAGAATCGCAGTCATGACATTGCGTGTTACCTGAAAGATCCATCAAGATTGAAGGTTTAAACTTCTAATGAACTTGAACTAGAATACCACTCCAAACAACTACAGGGCTATGGTAGGCATTCTCTCTATTCTATGCGGCTTTCTACAGTTGATTACAACCCTACGGATACTTTATTTCCTTTGAAAATTATATGAATTCCTCAACTGAACCAAATGCAAGGTAGCTCTACACGTGCACAATAAATATCAGAACATTTTTGTAATTAATCCTCTATTTAGAATAGGTACTACTCTGATACTTTTCTTCTTATTCACAGCAAATTTTAGAAAAGGCAACTGCTAGGTGTCTGCTGATATGTATATAACTCAGCCCTAGCTGAGAAGCTAGAAGACACCTAGTCATATCTATAGCCACCTGGTTTCTTAACTAAAGACTACATTTCCTAGTTTCCTCTATAGCTAGAGGGAACCATGTGATCTACTTCTGACCAATGGATCATAAGTGGAAGTCACATGGGCAGTTTATACTCCTGTCTACACTCTGTAAGTGCTGGGCCTCCCTATCTTCTCCTTTCCTCTCCCCGCATGCTAGAATATGGATATAATGATAAGGTTCAGCTATGCAAATGAAGACTACACAGTTCTAGAAGAAACAACAAGACAGAAAGAATCTGGACCCCTGGATGATTGATCCTTTACAGCAGAGGTGCTCTGACAGTTCTATGCTAGCATGAGAGAAACAAGCTTTTATTTTCTTCGAGCAATGCTTTTTTTTTTTTTACAGTAGTTTAGTCTGTACCTTAACGCCATGTCAAAAGTGTAATAAAGCAGGAGAAAAGAAATCAGTATTTCCAATGTACCCAAATATTTAGGTATTGGTGATATATGGAGAAAATATCAAAACATATTAACTGTGGTTTTCTTGAAAATGTTTGACATCCTGAATAAAAACCTCAAATCATAACTTTCAATGTAAATGATGAGTAGTTTTAACGATTAGAGATCACTATTAAAGATTAAAAGGTAAACCCTCTGAAAGGAGGAATTTAATTTTTTTTACTGTCCCTTCTCCGGAGCCCAAAACAGTGCCAACTGGCATAAACCATTTGTTTAATGTTTCAATAAATGTTTGCTTAATGGTTTTCAAGAGTTCATGTAAATAAACGTTCAGATGCCTGATATTGGGATTCAAAAAAACATACACTCTTTTTAATTTTCTTCTTTCCTTCTGCAACAACCATCCAGTGTAACATTCTAGAATGGGAGAGGTCAGTTGTGTCGTCCCCATATGTCCAACTGATATATAACAGACTGTTGAAATACTCCACAGATGTGATTTCTGGAGCAACTGGGGCTACAAGGAAGGGAAGAGGCACATTTTAGTTTAATAAGAGACTAATAATAATTAAAGTACTTACCAACAGAGCATGCAATCCCATGTAGAGTTAATTTAGAGAATTAAAATTCACACCATAAAGGGGTACCTGGTGCCTCAGTTGGTTAAGCATCGGACTCTTGATCTTGGTTCAGGTCATGATCTCATGGTTCGTGGGTTTGAGCCCTGCTTTGGGCTCCTCACTGACATCGTTGAGCCTGCTTGGGATTCTCACTCTCTGCCCCTCCCCTGCTCACTCACATGCTTTCTCTCTCTCTCTCTCTCTCTCTATCTCTCTCTCTCTCAAAATAAATAAACTTTAAAAAATTCATGCCATAAGATGGTCCTGGGGATCCCAGGACCTCTCAGTAACATAATGAAGGTTGGTGGTAAAAGCTGGGCACTTATTTCCTGGGTCCCCACCTTGTATGGCCCAGACACAAGGCGGCCAGACCCATCTGTACCTGAGGATATCAGGTCTTTTATATTGATTTCATAGTTAGAAGATTCCTAAAATGTTCACTTCTTTGCATCCACTTGTTGCATCAATAAATTAATAGTATAAGGCATTATCGGATTGATTTTCCAAGCAGTACTGGAAAACTTGGGGTCCTATAAAAGTATATTTTTTATTGTGGTATAGCAAAGATGTTTATAGAAATAAAGGGCAGTAAGATCAATGATTAGAGGGGCAGAAAATAAATATTGTTTATATAAAATCACAAAGCAATACCATTGATCATGTCTAACCAGCACCTTGCAAAAAGTAGGCTCTTAATAAATGTTACTGAAGCAAGTAGCAAGGAAGGAAAGAAGGGCTCTTTTATCACACCACAAAGCTAACTTCTAACACTGAGTTTCTTCATTTATTTTACATTCTGACACATTTAAATGCAAATTTTTTAATGGGGAGGAGAGTTCATTACCAGCTTTATAATATATGAGCTCTGAATGTATATTTTAATTATTTTTTAAGCTTAACTGATAATTCTGAAGATTTTAGGAAACACACACACACAGGTGAAGTTCAGTTCCCTGTGCATGCTGGTTTGGACAAGCAAGTGTTCCATTCTGAGAGACAGCACAAGACCAAAGGAAATATCTGGAGGAGAATTTCTATAAACCATGAGGATTTAGTTTCCTCGATATGCTACAAGTACTCGTAACAAACATTCATAACTATGCTTTCTAGAACAATTTTTACGGAAGAGACTTGTAATATAGAGTGTAAAATACATTTCTGTAGCTAGCAAGTAACACAAACCCAAATCGTATTTCAGAATAGTCTAATAAAGAGAATAATACCTATGGCTTCTTTCCTCCATTATATTTCTATGTACTTCGTTATACATATGTATCTATACTTATATTTTGCCAAAGGATATTTTCTCATGTTTTAATTCTAGTGAGGACAAGAAACACTTTTAAAATTGCAAACCCGGAAACGTATTTAAAATTGTATAAGTATTAACACAGATCCCCGCACATAAATAATTAACTAGATCTTTAGATTTTTGTACGCCATGTTGTTGCCTTAAAATTCAGCATATTGCTGAAAGGCCACAAGATGTCACTATTTGTTTATTAAACATAATTTGGTACACTGGCATAATTACTACGCATTTGACTTGCAGACAAAGTTGCCTAACAAAGACAGTAGTCCAGAGATCCTAATAAATCACACCTTATTCAAATATTTTATTCCTGTATCCTTTTATATCACACTATTTGGCGTTTTGGATCACAACTAAAAGCACAGGAAAGAGAAGTGTGATATCCTTGTTTCCTTTAAACTTGAGACGAGGGAAGAAAAGCAAAATGAGATAAGGCAAAGATTTCAATTGGCTTTAAAAATAAGTCAGTGCCCATATATATTTTAATAATGATTTATATTATATAATTTACTTCTCACACTACCTGTGAAATATTATTATGCCTATTTGACAGATGGGAGAGTTGAGACTATCTATATTCATATGCTTAGGTGACACCGTGAAGGGACAGTGTCAGCATGACTTAGGAGATAGCCCCAGGAGGGCTCGCTTCGGCAGCACATACACTAAAACAGGAGGTTGTCCCAGCAAAAGATAAGGAGTTCACAAAAATCAATTTGTTGGAGACAACAGACTGCTCACCTAGCCAAGCAGCTCACTTATTAACCATAGAACTATTCAGACTTGCCAGGCCCATAACTTTTGCCAGGTCAGTTCCCAGCTCTGAAAGGCACACCTAAGCCACTTGAGTCCAGAACTCCAAATCCTGTTAATGGTTCATTTCCAGTGTCCCCCTTCAGAGACACCATAGAGAGCCTGGCAAGGTGGTTTTCTGCTTTATTGCAGAGAGTTCTAAAACACTCGGTCTTGCTCTATTAGCCGGTTGTTAGGTCACATTTTGAATTCTGCCAATGAGAAAAAAGAAGTCGAGGATCATTAGGACAATTTGCTCAAAGTCTGATAGCTAGAATTCTGGAGGGCCAGGTCTGCTCAATCACGTCTTCAGATGCAAAGTCTGGGCTCCTTTCAGACGTCTCTGTCTGAGGGGGAAAAAGTATTCTCAGAAAGGCAATGTCAATAAAGTTAAGCTGTATGAATTATTTATATGGTAAATGTAACTAAAATTAAGTATACAATTATTAATATAGTCAAGAAGCTCACACATTACTCATCACATAATTGGTATTTTCTACCTTTTTGATATTTTGGTAGTCTTTCACTTGTCTACTCTAGTATTACTATTAATATCTGGAACACAGGGAACTCCAGATATTGTCTAGTAAAGGAAAGGGATATACTATGTATGTTGATAGTGTAAGAATTCACATGATTAATTTCTTCTTTTTTTTTTAAGATTTTATTTTTTTTTTAATTTTTTTTTCAACGTTTATTTATTTTTGGGACAGAGAGAGACAGAGCATGAACGGGGGAGGGGCAGAGAGAGAGGGAGACACAGAATCGGAAAGAGGCTCCAGGCTCTGAGCCATCAGCCCAGAGCCCGACGCGGGGCTCGAACTCACGGACCGCGAGATCGTGACCTGGCTGAAGTCGGACGCTTAACCGACTGCGCCACCCAGGCGCCCCAAGATTTTATTTTTAAGTAATCTCTATACTCAACATGGGGCTCGAACTCACAACCCAGAGATCAAGAGTTGCATGCTCTACCAACTGGGCCAGCCAGGTGCTCCCACGCAATTAATTTCTTTGCATTTTCTTTCATTGATAAAGTCTGACAGAGTAAAACTAGATGTCCAGGGAAGAATACATTTTGGTAACATTTTTCTTCACCTAAACATATTTTTCTCACATCTTCTCTCAGTATAACACTAATTATAGCCTTGTAGTCCAACCAAAAGTTCCTGAAAAATCATAGTTCAAATAGGATTCAGAAATAGTCAGTGTTTCTTTGATGAAATCCCCCTTTCATTGCCATCTCTGACCACCTCTGTTATCTATCTCTGCTATATGAAAATGAGTTAACAACTGTTTCAGTGCTTTTAAAAAAAACCCCAAGGCTTACAAAAGTTAACATGCGCAGGTTACACAGGGTAGATGGCCGATCCGTGATTCAAACCCAGGTCCATCAGTCTCCAAAGCCTGTTTTAACTCCTGCTGTGGACAATGCTGCCATCAGCCTGTGACTTTAAAACTTTAATTAATAAGGAAATGGAGGCACTCTAGCAAACAAAATCATTGAGTGGGTAAAATCAGTTGAAGCCCAAAGTTCTGTCTGCTACATCTCTATTCTAATCGATTCCAAACAGGGGCACATAAATAAAGGACAATGACTCAGGATGAAAATGTATTTTGATTTTCAAAGACTATCATTTAAACAAATAATGAACTTTCAGAATCAAGGATACTAGCTTCCATGAGACTGAGCTTCAGTCAGTGCTGGGTGAGTGCCTAGCGCTTTCTGGAGATATATCTCTTCAGAAACTCCTCAAAATGGCGTTCTCTCCCCGTGGAAGCCGTTCCCATAACACCACTCACCTGTTATGAAGCTTATGGTGGAGCTGTCGCAACAGCTCAGTTCTGGGTCTCCCCATGTTACCATGGTAACTCGAAAGTTGTAGTACCATGCTGGCAGCAGATTGGCTATCCTCTAAAAAGAGCAAGGAGACAAAAGAGCAAGGGGGAAAAAATCCTGGTTTTGGAATAGAGTTACTTTTATTAGGTCATGAAAATTATCAATAAGTATTTTTTATTTTCCTTCCCATACCTTTTTGTATTGTATGTATATACATGTATGTATATCTGCATGTAAATAGAATGATCTACAAACAGAACTTTTAAAAAAGTGATTCATAGGTATTGAGTCAAATGTTACTAATATTGGTCTCGTTTTGCAGTTTCCTACGTTGTATTATGCATGTGAAATAGTACTTATTTGTAAGCGACTGTACATACACATTCCCCTATTTCTACAAAAACTGGCCTCTCACGACTTTGTGTTCTCCCAGTTTGGACCATAATCATGCATCCTTATTGAGTGGCAAATACCAGAGTCATCAACCGGGTAGAGGGCAATCGTGCACTTCATGTGTGACCTGTGCCTTAGAAATTATTCCAGCCTCAGAAAGCGCAATCTTTCCCTGCTCTCTTGAAAAGCATCCTCTAGTTGCACCTGGTTGCAACCAACCTCAGTTGGTTAAGTGTCCAACTTCAGCTCAGGTCATAATCTCACAGTTTGTGGGTTCGAGCCCCACACTGGGCTCTGGGTTGACAGCTCAGAGCCTGGAGCCTGTTTCAGATTCTCTGTCTCCCTCTCTCTCTGTCCCTCCCCCGCTCATACTCTGTCTCTCTCTCCTTCAAAAATAAATAAACATTAAAAAAGATTTTTTTAAAAAGAAAGAAAAGCATCCTCTAATAACCTGACATCATAGGTATTTAAGTGATGCGTAGATGTTAAGAATACTCATCACTAGTGTTAAAACAGTGTCAACTAATTATTGAATGACTAACAGTAACTTTTTGTGTTTTCCTCCTAGGGACAGAGAGGGACAATAAGCTCTTAGCTCTATTAAAACGTGGATATGCCCAATTAGGGATGAAAGCATGCTTCACATAATTATTTCTCTCTCAATCTCTCTCTATCTCTCCCTCGGAAAAAAACAGTCCTACACGCAAAAACAACTAAAAAAATCTTGAAGGTAGCAAACCACCCATGTGTATTTACAGGTAACTTTTTCTGACACACTTGGTACAGAAAGGCAAATTTCTTTATACAGGAAGTGTGACGGCTACTTAAGGAACCATTACCACTGATGCAGTTAAGGAGATAGTCGCTGCTATTTCATAGTATGTTGTCCACTCTGATGTCATTGTTGCAGGGTTGAAATAAAACATTTCAACTACATATTTTCTGAACACTCCTAAGTAAGGTCTGCTCCAGCTCAGAACCACTGCCGTAGGACCCAAGGGATAGAGCATTAAATCCTTTATTCCTGTTGGAACTAAGAAGAAGCAGGGAAAGATGAGAAAAGAGAGCCAAGAAGAAAGGTTTAATATCTTTTCAAATGTCTTAGAAATGGCTTCAAACTCTTTAAAACTAGAGTTTTTGCCCTTCTGATATGGTCATTGAATAAATCATATTTGCCTCCGATGTTATTTTTCTGAGTAATAGTTGCTAACTTTAGACCCCAGGTTATACAACTGTAGTCATTTATGACTCTGGATGTAGAATATTGGGTGAATGAGTATGGACCCCCCATATATGATGCTAATGACTTGGGCATGGACACTGCGTCCCCCTCCCCACCAAAAGTACTCTGATAAAGTAATTCTTGAGGCTGGCAACTTACCGATAGCAAATGTCACAGGATCTGAAGGTGGGCCAATCAAAGGGCCTTTTCTTAGATACATCACGACCTGGTACTGGGCACCGGGAACCAGATTTTCAATGATAGATTTGCTTGAGTTCACCTTTAAACCAAACACCCAACATGATTTATTTAGAGGTGGGCTTTCAGAATGTGACACAGAGGCTGATACCATATTCAGGGACTCTTTGTGGAGCCTCAGACGCCTTTGAAATCCAGAAGCCTTTGCTCGTTCTGGGGAAGGTCAGATTTCAAAATTAGCATGATTTATAGTTTATGTGAACACTGAAGGGAACCCGGAACATTCAAATTCTACGGCTGGATTTAATAAGCCCCGTGAACTACTTTATACCATCAATGTCAATTTGAACCATGTATACACTAGAGACACATCAGCCTCTAACCATAATCAAATCAGCAATACCATAAGGGTAGTCTGACATCCTAAATTGTAGTGTCAGCTAAAAACATACAAAGATCAGTGCAGGAATGTCTTTGGTCTCTCGTCACTAAGAAGCATATAATATCTAATTATAGAGAAGGAAATGACCTCAGAGATTATCTGCTCCAAATATCTCATTTAATAGATCAAAACAGTAAAACCAGGAAATGGCCAAGGTCACATATTCAGATGCAGTGTTGGGACTGGAAGCCTAGTGTTGTGACCTCCAATGGCTGTTACAGGCAAGTCTGGGACTAAGCATCAAGATACAGTAGGAAATGCTTCTGAAGGCTATTGTGACCCCTTAAAATAATGTTGTAGAAAATATTTCTCATATAGATGAGCCCTTCTTTACTGTTCTTTTTTTTTTTTTAACTTTTGGTTAGGTAACAAATACAATATAGAGAAAAACAACCAACAGATGAACGAAATGTACATTTAAAAAAATGTACTTATTAAAGTTAAATGTTGGCATGCACTAGGATTAATGGTTCAGTTTACAGGTCAAGAAATGTGACCTTTAATGCCTATGATATTGAAGACAGCCTTGCTTAGTAGAGAGAATACAGGTTCTCTATTCAGACTGCCTGAAATCAAATCCCAACTCTACCTCTTATCAGCATGGGAATTTATTTATAATTCTTAGCGTGGCTTCATGATTGATAAACTATAGATAATACTATTATATACCTCACAGGTGAGGATGCTTATATACCTCACAGGTTTCTATTGAAACTAGAGATTCAATAAAGATAATTCACTCCTCATCAATTTTTGGCCTCTAGGGTATATAACACTGTAAAATTACTGTGGAAAGGACCAGAAAGAAATCAAAGAAGAACAATAATGTTGACAGCTTACCTATGCTATAAGGTTTTTTTTTAAGCTTCGTTATGATTTTAAGAATAAATACAGAATTCATGGATATGAATTTTAAGCCTTTCTAACACCAGAAACTGATTCTACACAATAGGAATTGTTTAACTTGAGTTGGGACAACTTGCTCTAAATGTAAGTAGGGGGAGCAGCATACCATAATTTCTTTTCCAGTAACTTAAACAAAATAAAATGAAGTTGAATTCATAAAATAGCATTTCCGCCCCTTCTTTCCTACTCACTCATACCAGAATTTTTTGCCCATGTTTTACTTTTTTAAAAATTATTATTATTTTCACAAGTCTATTTATTTATTTTGAGAGAGACAGAGACAGAAAGAAAGAGCATGAGTTGGGGAGGGCAGAGAGAGAGGGAGACAGAGGATCCCAATCAGGCTCCGCACTGAGTGTGGCTCAGGGCTCCACCTCGTGACTGCCAGATCACGAGTTCATGACCACGGAGATCACCACCTGAGCAAACATCAAGAGTTGGGCGCTCAACTGACTGAGCCACCCAAGCGTCCTTGCCCATGTTTTAGAATGTGAATTCTGCTGGAAGCCATCTAGGTAAAGTTAGCCAACTAGATATTCTCATCTGATGGAGCATTTCCTGAAGAGACAAACTATGAATAAGAATGTGTATGCTGTGCACAACTAAGCAACATTGGCTTATTTCTTTAAAATACATTTTTAAATGATAAAACTAATAATGCGCATTGCGAAAGTTATTCACCCAACAGAAGAGCAAATGAAGTTAACTGGCAATTTTTCTATCCTCCTCCCCCCCACTTCCAGCATTTTGGGGGACAATCTTCCAGACCCTCCTACACACATATATAAATAAACAATATTATATTGAACCATATAGGTGTTGCATTATCAATGTCGCTCCGAACTTTCCTTTAAGACTTAACAACATATTATGCACATGTAGGCATGCCTGTGAATGTTAACCTAGCTCATCAATCACTCCTTTAGAATATTTAGAATAGCAGGACAGACAAAGCGTAGATTACTTCAGGGTGGCGTTAAATCTCTTTGGTTTGATAATATTTTAGGCAACTACTTGATTCTGATTATTCAAATGACTACCTGAAGTCATAGCCACTTAAGTTTGCCATCATATTTAATATCCTGAGGGTATTTTACTATTGAAATAAGTAAGAGAAAGGCAAATATAGTATGATTTCACTGTGAGGAAACTAGAAAGCAAAACAAATGAACAGACAAAACAAAACAAAGCTCATAGGTATGGGGAACAGAATGGGGGTGGCCAGAGGGGAGAGGGGTTCACAGGAGGATGACATGGGTGAAGGAGGTCAAGAGGTACAAACTTCCAGTCATGAAATAAACAAGTCACGGGGCTGTAACATGCAGCGTGGTGATGACTACAGTTAGTAATATTGTATCGCCTCTCTGAAAATTGCTAGGAGAGTAAATCTTAAATGTTCTCATCCCTAGAAAAAAAATTTTGTAACTTTGTATGGTGATGGATGGCAACTAGACTTATTGTGATGGTCATCTTGCAATGTATGTGACTCTTGAATCATTATGCTGCACACCTGACATTAATATAATATAATGTGATAATTATACCTCAATGCAAAAAATATGCCATCATAACAAATTCATCCTAGGGACATGATTGGATTTTTTAATAAGAAGCAACTATGTGTATATACATCACACTGCTAAAAAAAAAAAGGAGAAGAGGGCAACGGTGTTGCAAATAATCTTGGTAACAATTAATAAACACCAACTCCTTTCTGCCACCCTGTTTTCGAATATTTGCTAAGCTGCCAGCTGGTATCTGTGCTTTTATCCCTCTTATTTATTTATCACTCTTTATTTATCTTGGACCGCCTTGGGAGTAGGTACACTGCACTCTACTTAGTAAATAATGTGTATAATATGTATTTTATTCTCCAGAGGATCATTCCACATCCCCTTCCCCAATTTTCATCCCATCTTTGCATTTCACTATTTCCTCTTTCCCTTTCCCAGCTCACTTGGTCTCCATTTCAGAGAATTCTGTTCAGTCCAATGCCTCTCCAATGAGGCACCGGTCCTATCCCTCTTCAGCTAAAGAAATAGGAGGAAAGATGTCTTAGCACAGGAAATACATGCAGACTATTAAATAACAGGGTGTGTAAATTGTTGGAAGGCACTTAGGGACCAAGGCAGATCACATTAAAAATAAATATACATACATATGTTATGTAACATTTTTTAATCCCGAAATTTAGGATTGTGTGTGAGTCTTCAGAGAAAGTACTGAGAGCACATTTACTTTGAAGAATTGACAGGGTCCTTTATGTATAACACTGATGGAGCACAGACTTTATGTTCCTCATATATTTATTAATGAAAAGCACCACGATGGTTGTTAGGGGGCATGCAATGCAAAACACCCTTTTCCACAAACATTTGTTGCCCGCAAACTTATACACGAAACAACAACCAGACATGAAGAGCACATGCGGGATTTGGACAAGTTCAAATTAATGGGTCCATGGAAGGCCAGACTCTAAGCCTCATGAACTCAAGGTTCGAGTCAAATTTGTTTTATTTCTAGGATCTTGCACTAGGACCCACCTAGCATGCAGAAATCAGCGGTGGTATAAGGGAGGGTAACGGTACTCGCAGTGACTCTCATGGATGACCTGGGTGATATATAAACAACGATCCTGTGGTATAGTCAGTGGTAGATGCCAAGTAGGGAGAGTGAAAGTATCGAATAGTGAAGCATTATCTTAAGTAGTCCCACCTTATCTGCAGGGGATTCTGTGTTCTAAGACCCCCAGTGGACGCCTGAAACCATGGGTAGTACCGAACCCTGTATGTACTCTGTTTCTTCTTATACCTACATACCTATAAACCTATTGTAAAGTTTAATTTATAAATCAGGGACAGTAAGAGATCAACGATAACCAATAGTAAAAACAATTACACAGTATACTGTAATTAAAGTTGTGTGAATGTAGTCTGTGTCAAAGACTATACGCTCTCTTCTTATGGTGCCGTGACACGATAAAATGTCTGTGTGATGAGACAGAGTGAGATGAATGACGTAGAAACTGCGACCTATCGCTAGGCTACTATTGACCTTCTGACTATATGTCACAGGAGGATCATCTGCTTCTGGCCCGTGGGTGACCATGGGTGACTGAATCCACGGAAAGTGAAATCATGAATAAGGGGAGGGACTACTGTATGTGTTTAGCCTTAGAATCACTCTTATTTTTGAGCTGCAGGAAATCTTGAATTTCCTGTTGAATGCAATCACAGTACCACTGCAGACAGAATTAAAGAACTATTAATTTTTTTTTTTTTTCTGGATAACAGTTGCTTTAGGAAATAAGCCCAAGTCAGACAGGTACTGGTGATACTGTCTTCTGGATTCTTTTGATTAATGGCCACGTGACTGCAGGCCAGTTTTTGAGACTTTTTGAATAATGTTTCCTCGTCTAAACATATGTGTGTGCCTGTGTGTGTGTGTGTGTGTGTGTGTGTGTGCGCGCGCATGCATGAGTGTATAGTGAGGCAATGGATAATGTTGGTGTAATAACAAAATCTTCAAAATGTTCCTGTGGTAATTGAGATAATGCCTCACACAGTGAGGTCTAGATCCCGGGTCTAGATCCGGGCAGGTCTAGATCCCACCCTCCATTCTAAATATTGGCCTTCTTGCCTGTAATCCTTAACAGTTTCATGTTTGCATCTCAAGAAGGCACTGTCAAAGTACACTTAGACCAGCCTTTTCTGGCTCATTTATAATTTACAAACTCTATCTATACCGTTAGCCTTTGGCTTCTATGCAAAAGATACAGAATTTGTACATCAGATGAAGGGCGAAGCGATGTACCTTGGAGCAGTCAAGTTCTATGTCATGTTCTGTAAGAGAAACGGATGTTTCTACCAATGTAACCAGTCAGCTGTTTTCGGTAGGCTCAGGAAAGGAAGCTAGTAAACTGCACAGTGAGTCGTGATTACAAGTTAATCTGTTTAGCATATTTACTCCTTAATTTAATTGAAGTCAAGGGGTAGCCTCATCCTCAAGTAAAAGCGTATCTCAGTACTTTTAAGCCTTTCTGGCACTCCAAAGGCCAGGATTCCTAAATTCATCTTATCAGTTTCAAGTTTCTCACTCTTTGAATTTCATTAAATGCCCTAAAAGCTTTCATATAGCAACTGTTGTATTTGAGTATTACATTTCCAGTGTATGACACACGAGTTGATAATTTTACCTGCGGGGAAGTAAATACTCTGTTTGTAAGACACCAAGAATCAGTACATTTGACCGTATGAAAAAATAAAACCAAGTTTTGGGAAAGTACGGCTGGGCACCAGGCTCCCTGTGGATACTTCTGGGCGACGGACTGCAGGATCTGCCCCAGGGCCCACGTGGCAGGGTTTCCCTCCGGATGGATGGTTGGGCCTGAAAGCTCACTCTGGTAGCCATTCCCAGAACTAATGATTTGCACCCCATTTCCACTTGCCCTTCATGCTCCCTTGTGCTCAGCTAAGTCCTATTTCTCCTTCAAAGCTCTCCTCAACGGGGCACCTGGGTGGCTCAGTGGGTTAAGCCTCTGACATCAGGCTCTGTGCTGAGAGCTCAGAACCTGGAGCCTGCTTCTGATTCTGTGTCTCCCTCTCTCTCTGCCCCTCCCCGGCTCCCACTCTATCTCTCTCTCTCAAAAATAAATAAACATTTAAAAAAATTTTTTTAAAAAGCTCTTCTTAGCTGCGATTAGTGAAGGGGGAGTTTTTTTCCTTTCGTACTTTTAATTTTTGAATTAGTTTTCCGGTGAGCATGAATTATTTTTTGTAGTTTAAATAACAAGAAAAAGAAAATGGGAAAAGTAAAACAAACAAACAAAAACTCCCCAGAATCTTCTGCTTGGTTGTCTCCTTGCCAGGTAAAAGTTTCTCTGGCCAGTTTTCCCAATCCTCTTTCCCTAATCCATATTTACTCATGCCCAGCTCTTTCTTTCTGTGAACTCATAAGGGCTCCCTGGGCCTTATTTTATACTCTGCAGTAACTGTATGTTCCCTTATGCTCTGTTCTCACTAGATTATAAACTCTGCAAGGGGCAGATGCACAGAAATTATCTAGATCCCCAACATCTATCAGAGTACCTGCCACATCCTAGGTCTCTTTTTTTCCCTTAAGTTTTTTAATGTTTATTTTTGAGAGAGAGAGACAGAGTGTGAGCAGGGGAGGGGCAGAGAGAGAGGGAGACACAGAATCCCAAGCAGGCTCCAGGCTCTGAACTGTCAGCACAGAGCCCAACGCGGGGCTCGAACTCACCAGCTATGAGATCATGACCTGAGCCGAAGTCGGACGCTTAACCGACTAAGCCCCCAGGTGCCCCCCCCCCCCCTTCGTAGGTCTCCTGAATGAGGCATGGAAATAAACGGGAGATGGTAGTCCTGAGAGGGACAGGGAGGAAGACAGTCACTGAAGAGCCATGCACACTCATCCCCCGTGCACAACGCACCCGGGGGAGACCTCAGCACAGCCTCTCACACCGGCCTCCTGGCTCTGCCTGTCTGGCTGTGCCACAGCAGGTGAATGAGCCCGTCAGCATTGTTTTCTGTTCCTTTACCTGAGTGCAGTACTGCTTTTCTAGCCTCTGGCTCTCCTTTTGTTTCTGGCAGGTGAGTGACACGACAGACACGATGGTGCCATTGTAGTTCTCTTGGGAAGACGTCCAGGACATCAAAGCGGTGGTTGAGCTTAAAACGTGGACGCTCACATGCTGGGGCTTCTCAGTCAGTTCTTCGATCCACTCTCCTGACGGGCCTGAACATTTCACATAAGAGCACAAGGGAGGTGTCATACCGAGCTGGTTGAGATAAAAGAGTCTCCTTTTAAAAATCATGTTGTTCTCCTTTGGCCCTTACAAAGATACTCAAAGTAAGACCGGCAGCTGGACCGGTACGTCTGTATGTTCTCTGCCCAGCTGGTCTCACCACTGCCCGAACAGCAGTGGCAGCAGCAACGAAATCAGTTCTAGGGACAGAGAGAAGCTCTAAGTCAGCTGTTATGTGCATCTGAGGTGACGCTGGTCAATTCTCCACCCGAGAGAATCTACTTGTCTTCTAACAAACACTGGGTGGGGCATTTCATCAGTGTTTATGGTTCCTTTGCTGTTAGGACTTTCGGTCTCTAGAAATAATTACTTTGAGATTCAAATTAGCCTCGAGTGCCATCGTGTGAAAAGATTTTAAATTTGGTAACAGCAGGATCAAAGAGGCGGGGTGTGACTGTATGAGAGAAGAAACAGGCAAACTGGCTGGCTCAATTATAGAAGCTGCCTGCAATCCGGGTGATCATTTGAAGGTCGCGGTGGGTTCCTCATTATAAAGTATCAGCATAGAAATGCCCACCATTAGCTTTGTTCTCTTAAGTTTTTAAAGTGGTTATTAGCACAGTGCCTGACACATAGTAAGGACTCAAGAAGTGTTAAGATGGTTATTATCTACAGAAAGTCCTTGTTGAAATGCAAATGCATAACTTTTCTTTATTTGCTTAGGATACACTTCTGAGTGTCTTCCTGGGCTGGAACCCATGAAGGGAAAAGAAGGAAGTGGCTCTGCAGGGGAGAGCAGTCTCCAGCTCACAGCAAAGGGGGCAAGGGAGATAAAGACAATAAAAAATGACCATAATAGTGGTGGCAAAGAGACCTGGCATTCACCATGTATCAGGCTCTGTTTGAAGCTTTTATATGTTTACATAGTTTAATCCTTTAATTTTCATGACAGACCTATGAGATAAGTACTAGTCCTCCTTCCACTGTCAGATGAAGAAACTGAGGCAGAGAAAGGGAAAGTAGAGCTGGGAGTCATACACAGGAAGGCTGGTTCCAGAATCCATGCTCTTAACACCTCCATGACACTTCTGGAGGCACTATGAAAACATTGGTTTGGAGACAGGTACGTTGACCCAGACTCAGTTTTGCTCATTAGTGAGCAAATGACTGGGCAAATGATTTAACATCTCTGAATCTCAGATGGATAAATGGCCAAATGGCCAAATGGATAAATCATAGAATGTTAGGATTGACAACTTCAGAGATCCGATACCTCATTTAACTGATGAGGAAACTGAGGCCCAGAGATGCGAATGGCATGTCCAGTGTCACAGAGCTAATAAGTGCTTGGGGCCCAACCCAGACCCCCCGTCTCCTGGGTCATTGCTTTGTGACAATTTATCATGATGCCATCTGTCGCTGGGATCAAATGAGATTATATGTGTTAGAGAACTATGTAAATGTGAAGTGTTAACACTGTTATGGAGATTACTGGGGTAGCAGGTGCACAGAGAGCCAAAGTGGGAATAAGGAAAATAAGTTCACTTATTTAATAATCGAGCCAAGGTAACAGGTCATTGCAGGCTACATGGAAATGGACTTTGCTAGCAAATATTCCTAGGTCTAGTCCTCACTTGGACGCTTGGGAAAGTCATTAAACTTTCCATGAATTAGTTTTTTCCACCTGAAAAATGGGGGTAATTGAAATGTAAGGCTGTTGGGGGACTCATATAAGTTTCTACCTTACTTCTCATCTCTGAAGGAAAACCTTCAGAGCTACATACCTAGAAATCATAATGCAACAAAAAAAACATAAATCTGAATGAAATGTAATAAATATTAATGTCATAGCTTAACTCCCACCCGGCTTGGATCAGGAAAATGGTCTGTGAATAGAATTTAGCTGGTGTGAGACTACACTGTGTGTAGGGGCTTACTCAGGTAAGTATAGTATTTATATCTATATTGTCCTGTTTTAAACTAAAGATATGTATATAGTACACCTGAATGACCCACTACTGCAGAATAGAATATCCTAAGTACTACAAATATTATTCTTTTATTGGCAGAGAAAAAACAAAAATTTTAGTGCCTTATATTTTTCTAGATGAATATTAATAGGTACCTCTTTGAAATAATTATATTTTGGAGCAATTCTGACACATTCTCAATAGCACTAGTCAATTTGGATACTCTAGGGCAGAGTGCCTGACGCATGAAAGTAGTTCAGTGAATTACTTGTTGGTTGAAGGTACAGCAGAATTAATACATCAATAGTATAACCCCAGGCTAGGATTTTGTAATTTGGTATGAGAAGCGAGATGTACACATATAAAAGAAATCGAGAGAAATATCATACACAAATAAATTCTGTATTTTGTGCTGAGCACTATGAAACACAGGAGCAATTCAGAGAAGGGAAAGCCAAGCGAGGTTAGAATAGCTGAGGGAGTGTTCCTGGATGCTCTTCACACTTGCGGTGCACCTCTACTGACAGGCCAGGAAACCTTTTGGTTAAGGAGACATTGTCAGGTTCAGAAAAAATGGAATACTAAACTTTGTCCTCATTCTCAAGTGACTTCAGGTCAAAGATCGATGTGCAAACAATTAGGACTAATCTTTCTGTATATCTAACGGATCTTTAGGCCTCTTATCAGGGACGGCATTTTTGGTTTCTTAAATAGAAATGCTACATGGGTCATTTGCAACATTTTTCAGCTGTGAAATAAGCTGATCTCTCCCCTCTACCTCCCTTCTCATTCTCCCACCCACCTTTCTGAGGATTGACAAAAGGTGGTATTTTGCCTTTGGAGAGGGAGATAAAGTATAGGGTGGCCATCCTTTTTGATGAGCAGTTTTTATCCACTGCCTCCTGGTTTTTCCTTTCTTCTGATTGGAGACACATCTAACTGCTTTGAACTGATTTTTGACCTCTAAACCTCTAGTGAACATTCAGATTAGCTAAAAGCATTACAGACACGCACGATTTGTGCAGCTTTTAGAGGCAGTAATTACTTTACTCTTGCCCCTCATGGCATCAGTAGAAGCCACCCTAAGACTTGGCACCGGGGCTTCTAGGATGCTCTAGCTTTGTCCTCTTGTGCCAAATTTATGGCAACCACCTAGGTCCCACTACCCATGAATCTTTGTTTGTCCTTTGAATTGTATACGCTCAACATTCTAGCGAGACCTTTCACATAGTCCAAAAATATCAATTTTCTATACGGCCTTAAACAAAAGCCATATTTCCTAAACAGTGCGTCCATGTCCTTGGAGAGTTTGCGATGGCTAGTGTGGAAAGTCAGCTTAATAATGTTCAATTATCACAATAATAAAAAAAATCTGTAAGCTAAACCTCTGAGTAGGTCTGCTACTATTAAACATACATATATTTCCTCTGCTGTCAAAATCTCATGGATCTGGGCCTCCCCTGACCTTGAAGATTTCTCAGGGTCTCTGAGGTTTGATGAATCATTGATGCTGGAGCATCATTAATCTCCCCGGTTCCATTGTCCTAGTCCCCCTGTAAGTACAACATAATCCCTTTGGTACTTACTGATATAAAAACTGAGTGATTTTGCTGACTGACTTTTTCGAGTTTCACAAGATCCTGAGGAGCTAAAAGTTGTTACAGATAACTTATATTTCCCAGGCTCCTTCAGCTCTGCGACAAATTCATGCGCTTCTTCATCCACTGTCAAATATTCAGTAAAGTTTTCTGAATCATATGTAAAAAAGAGAATATATATGAATTGGAATCTGAAAGGGCCTCGAATGTAAACAAGTCAATTAATAAAAAAAGTAGTTTTTAAAATATTGTTTCTTTCCTTTTGTCATGTTATATCACACATCTTAATCAAAGGTGCTATAAAAAAAAGATGACTAAGTATTCAAATTGGTTTTCATAATACTTTTAAATAACCAAACTAAAATTTGGCATCGAAATCAAGAAAACTTAGGGATTCTCCTGTACGGTTTCCCAACAACATTATATGCACACAATAATAGTAGAATGTGAGGAAAAGATCAAAATAGTTGACTTTTTCATCTAGATATAAGGAATAAAAAAATAACAGGCAACAAAGTATCTTATAAATTCTTGGTGGTAGTATTAAATATCCAGAAATGCCTTTAAATAAGCTGAACTCTTTCTAGTTAGAAATAATTCTTCTGGGCAGATTTTCTGACACTTGCAATATGCTCCCTTCATCTGTTTTCTTCCAGAACTTCTAAAAGTAAAAATGATTTTTACATTGCTTCAAAGTTCATCTCCTGCTGCTTATTACTGCATTTGAAGTTGTTCTCACCCGTTGGTGACTACAATAGCCTTCAACAGAACACATTGCAGTCACATAAAAGCATGACTGAACCTGCACAGAAATACTCGTTTAAAAAAAATTCTGAGTTAAGGGATCCTATTTTCCATAGAATATATTAAGGAATGGAAAAATAAGAGACAAATAAACTAAGGGCAGACTAAGACAGATTACTTTATACAAGTAATCCCAGGCAAATGTTAAGACTGTTGACTCGAATAATTGGAAATGACAAAGGATTTCAACTTTATACAATATATGGGTATGGTTGATTGCGCTATAATCCAGCATAGAGGAATCCACAGCTTTTGATATCTTCCTCTATTAAATAAAATAAGAGCAAACAATATATAATACATCAGAGTCCATGATACTAATGCCCTACTCTGAAATAAAGCTATTATTTGGAACTTCAAATTTTGCCAACTTGACAACTTTTATCACCCAAACTACTGGACTGGAAAGTATAAAACAAAGAATGTTATTTTAGAAACAAAACAGCAAATGACTATAAAAATCTACCAAACAATTTGGATGTGATTCATGACCCAAGTTTACTGAAGGCCATGGCCGTTTTTCTTATGGTAAGGGCTAAAATACAAAGAATGGCTCTGAGATGCTGGATACATGAACATGAGACACAATACAGCAGCTGTAGTGAGACTATCAGTTGCTGTGCGTTTTCTATTTTATTACCAGCTCCTCTTCAGGAAAACGTGAGTGGTACTGGCTCCAGAGGGGCGCACACCCTAAGGCAAGTAAGAGTCCCTAGATAAGCAGTACACAGGTCTGACCCCTTTGGGAAAGCAGCCATCTTGTCAGGAAGACTGTTTTGCTGCATGCTTCCACAAATTGTGTCCTGGAAAACAGAACATTTCTCCAGGATATTTTGTAATTGTGATGGTTACAACTTTAATCAAAATCTTTCCAAACGTAAGGTTTCCCTCAGCGGCCGGGGGTACATGACATGTTGGGCAGTGAAACGTGTCCTGTTGTCAAAACTTGCAATTTATACGCTTCCCAAACCTTGGATGCTGATCCTACCTGTTCAGTTTTGTTTTCTAATCTCAGTCCACGTTGCTACTCAATTAGACTCTTCCCTTCCTTTACCATTTATCTTGAAATCTTAACTGTCTACCAGCACTCTTTTTTTCTAAATTTAGTTTGAAAACATTTCAATTTCCTTTCCTTTGCACACCGTTTGCTATTTTCACTGATTTCCCATTACGTTACCTTCTCTTTCTATGTGGATATGGAACCCATCAAAGGCAGTGGGTGGTTTGGGTGGTAACCAGTTCAAAATCATTTGTACAGGAAAAAATGAGAAGGAGCCTGATGTTGATTTCTCAGTGTCACCGAGTGTACTGTTATGTTCATACTCCACGGGAAGTACGCTGACAAAGTCATCTTCGCTTTCAGGAGCTGTTGATGCGCTGCCCCACCAGTACGGCTGGGATGTAGTTTCGTAGTCACTGCTGTTAAAATCAGGCCAACCAGAAGAAATGTTGCCAGAGGGCATTTCTGGGGTTTCGTCTGTAAAACGGAAGAGTCTGTCTTTTCCCATTGTATCTTGTGATCTCATGAAGGATTCCTCTGGGAAACTGCCACTCTGCTCTTCCCAATTGTTCTTGTTCAAGTTTACAATGCGAACTGAGATATTTCGAGGTGGGTACGGGGCTGTAAGGGAGACAATGTTCATTCTCGAGTGATTTTTAATTCTATGACAGCAAATAGTTATTCGTGAGTCAAATATGCAAGCGGATTTACAAAACAGAGGTTCGTTTTACTACTACTATATAAAGATAATCTACATCGAGAACTACTGTGGTGTCGAGTACACATTTATCTAAGATTCTGTGCACGATGTATTCACATTGGTGTATCACCACTCATATTTCAAATACAGTAACGAGTGATAAGTATGCTTGTCCAACAGGTAATTTCACCATGCCCAAAGCAGAGCTTTGTAAATATTCTTCGGCTTATCAAAATCTCCTTTTAAAGCAATTGAGTCTCGCCACTGGAACTTTCTTACCAACAAGCAGCTATAGTGTACTTTAGCTATCAAGATAAAAATGCTCCCTGTGACACAGCTGCGCTTAGAAAAGGTAAATACATGTCTCTAGAAACAATAACACACATGTTAGAAATATGGCTTCACACCTTACCTCTCTAGAATGAAACATATGAGCCCAAAATCAATTTGTGAATTATGGAAGTATACTTTTCTAGAGGGAGAAAATTGTGAAGGCACACCATATGGTCTCTACCTGCAACAGTTTCTACCTATCCTTCAAAGAACAGCTTAAATATCACTTTGTCCATGAATTTCTAATAAAAATTAATCTTTCCCTCCTCTGTGCAGTTATATAACTTTGCACCTCTTATGACATTTATCACCTTCTGCCATGTATGATTGCCATTTGTATTGTATCTCTACCATTTTTTGAGGACAGGGAACCTATCTCACCGGATTTTGTCTACATCTCTCATACTTAGAACAACTTCCAGGTAGAAGTCACTCAATTGGTAATGCTTCCTTAGTTGAACTGAATAATTAAAAATACAAATGGATTCTTATTTATAAGTGATTTATTTGTAAGTGTACTGTAACTGAATAATTAAAAATACAAATAGACTTATTTGTAAGTGTATTGAGGTGAATAACTTATTTAGCTGAAATAATTTCTTTGTCTTGGTCTAATTAATGAAAATCATAGCATCTTAGAATTCAGATTGGCAGGGCCTCAGTGGTAATCTATTACAGTCCATTCCCAACGTTCATATGAAAGGCATCTCCAACATTTGTAATGAGTAATTTAGGCAAAGGTAATGTCATTAGACACAGGTAATGTCAACTATATTGGTATTGGTGACAGGCATTGAGTATGTGTGTATTTATGTCCATCCATCCATCCATCCATCCCATAACCGTGCTTCGTATTAGTGATGCTACTAAAATTAAACACTCCAAGTTTTAGATACACATGAATCCCAATATTTTCCTTGAATAATCTATATTCTGTACTAGAACATCTCTTATCTGTTTATCTGCCATATGAGCATTTTACCAGGTTATAGAATAATAGATGTCTACTTGGTCATGTTAAGTCACTTAATTGTAACTTTTAGTCGTATCATGTACTATTTTCCAAACCAAGATTGTAAGTCTATGATTACATTGATATATTTTAGATTTTTTTTTTTGGATATTTTACTCACCTCTTCTTACACTGATAGAGAATTTGTTTAATACTATTACAAATATATATGTATCTCATTTCTTAGCTCTGGAACAGAATTTTTCTTAGAATGATAGAATATTTATATGCAACAAACATATAACTTAATTGTTTTTTCACTAAATTTGGTTCTTCAGAAGACTTACCAGTTCTATGTTGTTTGGGTTCATGACTGACTCCACTGTACTCCACAAGAGTACTTTTATTAAAAGTTGCCTCGGATACCAGCTGAAAAGTGATATTACTATAACATATTCCTGGCAGCCAGTGATTAAATACTGTTTTTCCCTTAAAGAAATCTGAGAAGAAAAAAAAATCAATTATATTACAATTCTGGTCTCCTAAATGCCACGTCTGTTTAGGAAGTTCTAAACAATCATAATTAAATTGCCATAAAATAATATCCCCTTCAACTTCTGGCATGGTCTGTAATACAAACTTGGCATAAGGTTAGAGGTGAAAATTTGGATCTTTCGGTCCAAAATCCCGAAAAGCTTTTTCCACAAGAATTGGATACAATTGGAATTAAATTTTTATTGCAGGGACATTTGGTGCATTAAATGGAGAAGATAATATATAGAAATTATCGAGATTAGGTTTATGCTAGCCATTTACTTTATGATAAAAATCAAAGATAGTTTGCCACTTTATGACTTAGGAAAAAATAATTTTATAAGACATGTTTTCACTAGGCTCACTTGTAAAAACTGGCCCATTCTTAAAGTAGAATGGTTTATCTGCGAGTTGGCAGATAGCACTTGATCAAACACAGAAGAAAATACAAATCTGGATTTCATTTGGAAAACACTAGGAAAATAATAAATTTAAATTCCAATCCAAATCAGGAAGAAACATGGCAAAGAAACTAAAAATACCACTTATTGAACTAAAAGCCAAAAATAGTTTAAACAATTAATTAACTTAAAAAGGAGAGCATATTAATTAACTTATTTTAAAACTGCTGGCTTTAAACTCAACAAAAATTCCACAGACCGCATCTCAGTCATTCATGAACTTGGATTTGCAGGCAATCACTAAGCAAATAAGGTCCCGTTTATTATTTTGCAGATAATCTGTTCTCATGGAAAATAAAAAATGTGATTAATTTGTGGAGTTCATGATTATATTTATTTCATTTTTTAAAGTTTCAAAAACTATAAAAATCGATGCATGTGTTTTAAACAATGTCTCATAAAAATATTCATGGAAGAAACGAGTTTGTAAAAGCAACAAGTCAAAAGGACACTTTTCTGGATATCATGCCCTGTGTAGTTTGGGACTCATTTTCCACCTCCCTAATACATGTTTCCAGTTATAACCAGCCAACAGAGAAATGTTACATGTCGTATCCTGAGAGTTCTAGGTTCCTTTCCTTCCCAATTCACTCCCAATGGAGCTGAATGCTCCCCTCCACCCTTCCTTCTCTATCCTCCTCTAAGAGTCTACTCAGAGAAGTTGAGCAGGTTTTTTTGAGATTGATTCCCATAGGATTGTCTTTCTCTTTCCCATCAAGACAGTACAAACAATGAAACCAACTTTTGTATTTTAATGCATGAAATCATTTAGCTGGTCATACAGATAAAAAATACATCCAAGGGTACACAAAAGCATTATCATTTGCCTTTGAGAATAGTCTTGGACCACCTCCAAGTCAAACTTGGTGGAAGGTGACTTTCTAGCTTCTTAGTTCTAGAAATGCCCTTCTAACACACCTGGAAGGAAGTGGTAGGGTGACGTGTTTCTAAGCTTAAGTTTGAATTTATTTCTTGTACCAGACACGCTGCACATATAAAGTGGTAATAATTTGAGTATTTCTTATGCTTATGCATTGCACGTGACTCTAGCAAACCAGATGTTCTAACATTCATGACGACAAGATTTTCATTAATTAATACTTCTTTGTAATGGTTCTTTCACGGTCAGATAGTGAATCCTGAGACCTCTTTAGAGCAAGAGAGAAGACCTTTTGGCAAACATCATGTAAAAAGGAATCGTTATCATTCATCACTCTTCCTTTTGCCTCTTACCTTTATATAGCATTGTTCGGAAGTCTTTACCTTCCCAGTAGCTTATGTTTACTCTTGTGAAAACATTATATTTTTCTGGATAATGAATTTCAAACAGGACTCCTGTTTCAGGAGAAGGCTTATAGTCATATATTGAAACACTGGTTACAGGTAGGGGTTCTGCAGAAGGGAAGTACATGGAGAAAGGGGAAGTGGAGGAAAAGGGACAAAAATCATTATCAGTACTTGAAAGCAGCAAAAATTATGCCTATCAAAACCTTATATACTTTTATTATCCATGAGCATTAAACTGCTGCATACTTATGAGCTGACTGGTCTACTTAGCAGTAACTAACAGAATACATTTATAAGGTGTTTTGTGCCTTTCAAAGAACTTTCATATTCATTTTTCCACTTGCCTTTGCAACAACCCTGAGATCTAAGATGAGCAAATCTAAATACTGCCATTCAACCGATAAAAATAATGATGATGATTCAGAGACTTTAAATTATTTGTTAAAAGCAACTTAAGTATGTGGCAGAGCCGATGTCTTCAAATTCCTAGTTCATTTTTCTTTTTTCCAAGCCAAGAAAACTTGATATTAAAAACAGACCTGCAGCAGAAAATACATTTGGCCCTGACCAAGGATAAATGTTTATGTCATCTTTTATTTTTGTGTGTGAGGTTACTACTTATTTTTCTATATTAAGTATAAGAATACAAACCATCCTAGGTTGTGAGAATCACAATTTATGGTGTTTATCAAACCCCTCTTCCTGCAGAAGTTTGAAAAAATGTTCATTTATATTTTGATTGACTTATTAATTCATTACAAACTTTTTAAATACTCATTTTTTAAAACTGCAATTTAATGTATGTGTGCATCTCCTCCATAACCCATTCTTCAGCAAAAATCTTGTAAAATAATTGAACTCCTGTGCCCCTCTTATGGTGCTGTTGGATAAGTTTTACTTGAATTCATTTTATTCGAGAAAATCTTTTAAATAACTTAGTTTGGAGTCAACTATTGTATTACAGAAAAAAATAAATTTGATTCAAAGTGTTAGCATTAGCAATTCTTGGAAATCATCTATAGTCCAAAGGGAAGCAATATCCTTACTTTAAATTTTACACTTTAAAATTTTCAATTTTGATACCATAGGACATCAAAATTTAATTTAACTTATTCCACAATTATCAAGTACCTACCTTGTTTCAATCTACTTTGTCTCAACCAATGAAAAAAAGTATTTTTCATTTTGCCCTCCAGGATCATAATCTATTTTAGCTTTTGCTTTTGATTAAAGAGATCCAGGAAGGATTGAAGCAACATGTTAAAGCTTTGATTTTGCCTGGAATTTTCTTAAAAAACCAAGCCAAACTATCAAAAAGTCAGGAAGGGCCTTCAGATTAGGGTATATATTGTGATCATGTCCCTGTAGACTACATGCTATGTTCTCTGGTTAAAATGTTTCTATTTTATCTTTGATGTGTCCTGAGTCTTCCTGCTTAAAGGTAACAATTACAGAGTGAATTCACTTTGTCATGTTAGCAAACCCACCAACCAACCCCTGAAGACTCTTGAGTATTGCTCTTTGATTAATCCCAAAGAAGTTTTGAACTATTTGAAGGTCTTTCTTTCAACCCAGTCCCTTTACTAACCCAGGGAGTCTACCAAATCCACCTACTGCCTCTGGATCTAAGAGAACCAAAATGAAAGCTAACAACAAAAAGCAGCCACTGAGCACGGACTCTTCCAGGCCTGGAGTCCTGTTTCCCACCCTCACCAGGGTTCTGTCTATGGAAAAGTGAGAGGCCCACCCAATCTTTCATTCCCTGTGGCATGGAGTATGCACATCAAAGCCACAGCCCAACTTTGAAATTCAAGAGATAGATGAGGATTACAGCATGGGTATTTTATTTTGTGATTTTTTTTTTCTGCTGCAAGTTACTTAAATTTAAACTAAAAGAATTTTAAAAATGCCTATTTGCATGTTCTCTTCTTATACTTCTCTGAGCTTCAACCTAAGTGACCCAGGTCAGCTATAAATTCTAAACTGCAAGCCCAGGCATTACAGAGGCAAATTCAATCCAAGAATTACTATTTTCAATAGCACTCCAATGCATTCTCTAAAAATGTTTTACTGTCTCTCCAGTTCCTTCCCTCATTCTTTTTCTTTTTTTGCAGTTAAGGGGTGTGCTATAAACCAGAGCTGTTATTACGTGTTTTTCAGTGATGGCAAGGTTAAATTCTGCTCTAATTCAATATTCCTTCCTCTTTACACTTCCATTTCTTGCCTTGGGGACCAGGCTGGACTAGATAAAGAAATAGAATTGTCAGAATATGTGTATCATTTATTACTTTTGCTTGCTTATAACTTTTTTGTCCTCAATCTTTTTATTGTTCCAGAAGTTCAGCATTACAAAATATATTTGCAACTCCCTCATATAACTTACTCAGATCCTATTTGCCTTCCCACAATGGCCAGAAGTCAATTATTACTCTGAACTTGGTGGTTATCTTCTGATGTGTTTTTATTTTTATATTTATATGTGTACGACATCCATGTGAAATGTTATTTTACGTGTTTTAAAGTATATTAACGGTCTCATATTATATGAGTCATTTTGAAGCTTACTTCTATTACCTATCACTGCTTTTGAGATTTGTCCACCTTGATTCGAGTATTTCTAGGAAGTTTATTTTAGTGTTCACTTTAGAATTATACACACTATACTGTTTATCTGTTATTTTGTTAGATAGATTGCTTTCAGTCATTCACTTTTGCAAATAATGCTGCAATAATCTTGGGACATGTTTCTGGAAGCTGGAAATCCTGGATAGTATGGTATGCACATCTTCAATTGTATGAGCTATTGTAAAAATGTGTTCTAACTTTCTGTCAATTTACATTTCGATAAGCAGTGTATGATAGTCCCTCTTTTTCCATATTCTTATCCAGCACTTGCTCATATCAGCCTTTTTAATTTTTGCCACATGAAATTTGCCATGTGAAAGTTTGTTTCTTTTAATTCATGAAAGAGGTTAATTATCTTTTCTAATGTTAGTCATTCAGCTTTTCTTTTCGTAAAATTGGTTCTTTTGCCTGTTTCATGGATTCTTTTTCCATATTCTTCTGCTAATTTGTAATACAACTTTTGTTGCATTCCACATTCCCACAGGTTTGTTTTGTTTTGTTTTTTTGTGTGTGTGTCCTGTGCCTTCCTTCTAGATTTATCTTCCTTGTTAAAACACATCACTTAAGAGTATTTAAGTTAGATTCTAAGTGTTAAATTCTCCTAGACTTTGTATTCTGGACAAGTTCCTTATCTTCATTCTTGATGTAGTTTAGCTGGGCATAAAATTACAAGATTTCCTCTCACTACTTTGAAGCTATTGCTCCATTGTTTCTTTAATCAATTACTGTGCAAGAGAAAACTTCTGTCAGTTTTCCTTTGTAGATACGATACTGGTTTTCCTTTGGTAGGTTCTAAGCTTTTTATTTATTCTTGGTAATCTGCGGTTTCACCATCACATATTTAGGTGTTGTCTTATTTTTGAATTACGCTACCAGGTATTTGGAATGCTTTGTCCATCTACAGATTGATGTCACTCTTCAAGTCTTGGAAGTTTTCATAATCAACTCTTGAAATATTGTGCCCATCATTTCCTCCATTCTCTTTTTCTTGAACTCTTAACCTCTTAAAGCCTCTCCCACCTTCCTACCTGAGAATTGTAAGGCAATTATAATTATAAAGCAATCACACAGTATTATCTTTCAGTTTACTAGCTATTTAACTGTTATCAGTATAGAATTTATCCCATCTACTGAAGTTTTTCAATTAAATTTAAATTTGATGCATTCAGATAATTTTGTCTCATCTAACCAATTAAATATTAAATTAAATAAGTGTATTTTTAATTTCTAAAACATTTATTTTATGCTTTTTTGATATTTTTGCTTAATTTCTGCCAATCTTTGCTTCATAATTTTTTAATCCCTTTAAATTGATGCAATTCTTATATTTATTTCTTTGAACATCATAGCATACTGTATATTTGTTGTCAGATTGCTATATAAAATATAATTTGCAATGTTAGAGTTGTTGTTTTGATCTTTTTTAGCAGACATTTCTTTGTGTGTTTTGAAATGCAGGCCCTAGGCTAATTTTTTGTTTTCTTTTTGTCCCATTTTTTGTTTCCTGCTGTTGAGGCAGTTTAGCCATAGCTTTCTTTCAGCTCACCACATCCCCTAGTCTAGAAACAGGGCATACGATGTTACCTGAAATTCTTGATATTGTGGGAGACAGAGTGGCTATCACAAATACATTCCAAATTAGAGGGTAACTAGCTTGGTCCTTGATAGTAAAACTGACTGTGTGTGTTCCTTGCATCTCAAGGCCTCCATCTATAATTGTATCACAGGCAGAAAGCATCTCTGCACCAAGCAGAAAGCCTAGCTCAGTGCCCATCTAGTATGAAGAATTTCAATCCATATTCTACTGGGGCCCAAGATCAGGGCTGTCTTCTTTCAAATATAGAGCACAGAGGCCCCAGGGCTTCAGTGCACCTCCTTGCTTGGAGTTTCTGTTGTGTTATTCTTAGAGACAACTAACTTATTTTTGAGGCTACCAATGTACTTACGGTTTTCTTTTTGCTTTGTGGTAGGAGTAAAGAGTGCATCACAAGCATGTATTTACTGCATTATTTTTGCTAGAAATCCTAACATTAAATGCCCATTTTTTCTTTTAATCAAAAAAATTTTAATGACATTTAATATGATTATTTTTTTCTCATTAGGTGTCCCCATAATAAAATCTGATGTTTAAATTGAAGACTGTTTTGTGTTCCTTAATTACCTTTGAATCATTCATGACAATCATGAATAAGAAGTTTCTTAAAGTTCTGTAGGTGACTAGCTTAGATAGATGATGAAGAAATAAAACAAATGTGGGGCGAATACTATTTTCAAGAAAATGGAATTAGCCCTGTGCTTATGGGTAACTGCTAAGTGCTGAGAGGTGCTTCTTTCTGAGATTGCTCTGTTTTGATGGATTAAAACTAAAAGAGCTGTTGGGTCAGTGACCAGTATCCTTGCTTTTGATGTGATCAATCTAAGAATCTACCTGTTCTAACACATTTCTCTTGAGGGAAAGAAACCTGTGACTAGACCCTCACTTCTGATGGAGAAAAAAAAAAAAAAGACTGCTCCCAGGTCCCAGGCCAGAGTTCCTAACTTATGTTTAGATGGTGATTTGGAGGGGCACCCGGGCGGCTCAGTTGGTCAAGTGTCTGGCTTTGGCTCAAGTCGTGATCTCATGGTTCATCAGTTTGAGCCCCGTGTCGGGCTCTGATCCTCTGTTTCCCTCTCTCTCTGTCCCTCCCCCCTGCCTCAAAAATAAACATTTAGATGGTGATTTGGAACCTAACCTGACATCTCAGCTCTATTCAAGCAGGCTACTGAGGTGAGCTGGCGGCAGCAGCCTCCTGTGGTCCAAGAGTCATGGCTCCCAACACACCCATAAGCTTAGTTCAAGTCTTCACCGTTTCTTTCCCAGAATATTTCAACAGCTTTCCAAATTATTCTCCCTGCCTCAAATCTCACCTGAATTTTTTCTACTTGTTTCTGCTCAAAATCTTTAAGCCTGCAGGCTACCTGGTGCTCTCACTTTTGTCAGAATCTCTGCCTTAAACCAGTTACTTCTACCTCACTGCCTCTGCCCTGCCTAATCTGTGTTGACTCTCTTTTGCTTCCAACCCCTTGAGTAATTTTCTATTTAATTACATTGGTATTGTTTGTACTTATTGATCTTATATTAAGTGCTACACATTTTGTTAAGGAGTTTATTTTAACATTTCTCTCATTACAAAATATTGACGTTGTTTTATAGCACCCTCTCCCAAATCAGCAAACGTACGGCCCCCAAGACAAATCTGGCCTGCCACTTGTCTTTATATGACTTGTGAGGTAGGAATGGCCTTTACATTTTTAAATAGTTGAAAAAATTAACAGAAGAATAATTTTTCATGACACATCAAAATTACATGAAATTAAAATTTTGGTGTCTTTAAATACAGTTTTGCTGGAACACAACCATGCTTGCTTGCTTATATACTGCCTATGGCTGCTTTTGTGCTGCAACAACAGAGTTGAATAACTGCAACAACAACAAAAAAAAAACAAAATAATTATTATATAAGTCTCTACGGAAACCCCAACCACTGGGACAGATTACAGACTTAGAAACTAAGATTTCAAGAAAATAACAACCTATCTAATGCTACACATATGGTTTCTAGATTTCTTTACTTGCTTTAAAGTTCATACTTTGAACCACTACTCAAATTACCTGCTTGACAATTTGCCCATTCCAACGCACGATTCAGGATTCTATGACTTGCCACTCTGGTATAATAAGGAACTTTCCCCAATGAGATCTTCCTATGTCATGTCTTTGTATCTGTCACCATTCCTCATCTCTTACAGAAAGTCTACACTCCTTTGTAAGGTAGTCAAGGTTCTTCTCAAGTTTTCTAGCCTCTTTTCCTACCATTTTCTGGAACCATGGATGCTTGCCATCATAACTCCTTGTAATTTACAAGTGGGTCATGCTATGCAAGCCTCCGCTCTTTGCAAATATGCTTCCCTTTGACTCTGTTGTAATGTTTTTCATTCTTTACTCATTTAGCAAATTTTCCTTAAATTTTCAATACATTTTTCTTCTAAGGTACCTTCCCAATGTTTCTTAGGAGAGCTGGGCAGTCTCTCTCACATAAATCTCTTACAGCATTAATATTTTTGTAATGGTTTGTCTGTTTTTTACACCATAGTATACATCTTTCAGTGTGGGTATTTATTTATCTTTATTTTTCTAGAACATAAGACGTGACATACAGAATGTGCACAATAAATAAAATAAAAACTCATGCATTATTTTTATTTATAATACATTATATTTGTATAATGTATGGGTATATGTTTATATTTGTAGAATATATTATAAATATTATATTTGAAGAGTGTCTCTAAAGTGTTTGGCAATATTTACAACTACTCTCTCTCAGATTTTACTAACCCATGAGACAGGGGGATATAAATAACATTTCCCCAATTTCTAAGCAATTGTTTTCATGTATTAATGTATCTATTGAGAAGCAACTTCTCTCTAAAGCGCAGAAAATATACTGAAGGTTCTCAATCAATTAAATATTAATCAGATGTCAGGGCCTAAGGGGTAAAATTCCTTTGAAATGGCCAACTGACTTCTTTGTGCTGATTTTTTTTTTTTGCCATGTTTCTCAGCTTTCTCTAAGAGCGTCAGACTCAGAACAGCTATAGACAAATAGCAAGGGACTGCCCCAAGGCCAGTTGCTTTGTCATTGCTTATTTCATCAAGACAAGCATCTAACACACAACAAATGACTGCAACAAATATACCCTTTTATTCTCAAAAACAATGTGTCAACTCCTTGAGCAGATACTATGCATGTTTCCTAAACTTTAAAAAGAACTGCCTGTTATAAAAATAAAGATGGCAAAAAACACATCATTAACTGACAAATAATGGTAATTTTAGAGCTCAAAACTAATCTTAGTCATCATGTACTTTAATTCCCACTTTTTTTTAAAGGAGGAAGCTGAAACCAAATGTCACCTAATGTCACCTCATGCCTAGGGTCACAAAAATATTTGTGCCTTAATTCCCAGTTCTTATATTCTGAACTTATTATCCCTTTTAAAATCTGGGGGGATGTAACTGAGTCTTTAAAAATGATGGGGCGCCTGGGTGGCTCAGTTGGTTGGGCGTCCGACTTCGGCCCAGGTCATGATCTCACGGTCCGTGAGTTCGAGCCCAGCGTCAGGCTCTGGGCTGATGACTCAGAGCCTGGAGCCTGCTTCCGATTCTGTCTCCCTCTCTCTCTGCCCCTCCCCCATTCATGATCTGTCTCTCTCTGTCTCAAAAATAAATAAATGTTAAAAAAAAATTTAAAATGAGATAGAAGATGAGAGATAAGAAACCATTATTAATTAATTTTTGCTCTTTAGAAATCAATGTAAATTTCCTCTTCCACTTAGGATGTAGAAAGCTACAAGTCAATGTCACACTCAACCCCCAACAAGAAGAAAAAGCAAAATAATCCATGAGATCATAACTTTTCTTGAACCTGTCAGGGAAGTGAGGTTGCCAGGCGATCGAATGAACTAAATACTCAGTAGTGGCAAGCCCCCTGCAGACAGGAGGGACTTTCTCACCTGTAGCAGAGCATGGCAGGAAGAGGAAGGGCCCCATTAAAGCAGGAAAGAAGACAGCAACTAAGATCTTAATGAATTCATAAGGGCTGAGTGTGTTTCCAATGACAGTTTAGAACTGTTCTGTCCAAAAGAATAGTTATTAGCCACCTGTGGCTATTTTAATCAGACTCAGAATGAATCAAAATTAAATAAAATTCAAAATTAGTGGCTACTGTACTGGACAATGCAGATATAGAATATTTCCACCACCTAAAAGTTCTAGGACAGCGCTAGTTTCAAATGATTGGGAGTCCCAGACACAAGTAGAGTCCACACTCTCTTTCTAGCTCTTATTGTGGGCTTTAATCAGGTGCTCAGGAGAATATTGAGGGTAAGAACCTCCCCTCCCCCCAGGGGGTTGGGATGGCACAGGTATGCAGGTGATAATTTGCTCCACTAATAGATCACGTTGAAACCTTACTCAATTCCCTGGATCTTTCCTGAATACAAAGCAGAAGCCTTAAGGCACTGGGGAAGGACAGAAACAACTTTCTGTTCAAGTTCTCAGGCAAAGATACCCCCTTCTGAGGGATGGATAGAAGTGAAAGAGTCTGTTCCTGGGACAGGGGCAGAATCTCCCTTGGACCTATGATCATGCACTCATACAAAGTAGAATTCTACTCCTACTGGGGAAAAGACAGAAATTCCAACCCAAGTAGACTAGCTGTCAGTGTATAATGAGGGGTAGGAATGCTGACAATTTCCCAGCAGGATCACAGGATCTGCCTAAGCCCGAGGCTGGGTCAGGAGAACTAAAAACCTCCCTTACGCTCACCAAAAATTTAGCACTAGTAAAAAGCAACAGCAATCCATTGTGAGAAGAGGGGCAAAATCTTGGAGACCAGTGGTGCGGGTGTTCAGGACTTATCGATACTGAGGGTAGAATTGGAGCACTGAGAAATATACTCATCCACTGCTGGCAGAAAACACTGGAAAAATTTGAAATCTGTGATGAACTGAAAGTGACAATACCTTAAACCCAGCTTGCCTCAATCTCCCACACTAACAGTCTGGCAATATGATAGATTAAAATTAAATCCAACAATATAAATACTTATGTTAAGTATAAATGCTCTAAGCGAGCACTGTCAAAATTGGTACCCACTAGCCACATACACTACTGACCATTTGACATGAGGCTAGTACAACTGAGAAGCTGAATTTAAGCTTTATTTAATTTTAGTAAACTTACGCTTAAAAGTTATATGTAAACTTTTATATTGATTATATACTGAAATAGTAATATTTTAAATGGAGTGGATTAATATTAATTAAAATGTTATTAAAATTAATTTCATCTTTTCAGAAAATTTTTTAATGTGTTTATCCCAAATTTAATATACATATATGATTAACATCCTATTTTTATTGGATACTGCTGGTCTAAACACTCCGCTTAAAATTCAGACATTTTCAGATTGGAAAAAAAAAGTACAATGCTAAGAAACCCATTTACATATAAAGACATAAGTAGGTTGAAAATAAAAGGATAAAAAAAGTATACCATGAAAAGACTTAACAGAAGAAAGCTAAAATATCTATAGTAATAGCAGACAAAATCAACTTCAACACCAAGCATATTTCTTGGGATAAAGATGGCCATTGCATATAGAAAAAAATGTCATGCCTTTTTAGAGCTGGTGCATGTGTCTCAGTCCTGTGCTCTCCCACTGCCTCCCTAAAACCCATACAGTCCACAAAGGGGGTGTTCCTTGATCAGCCAGCTCTGGTGGCTTGGGGGCTTCTGTCCCTGGGCCCCACAGAACTGTAACAACTGGAGAAGCAGTTGTTGGCAGGCTCCCATCCTGAGGGCATTGCACAGGCAGTAGACTGAAACATACCACTGGTGTGTCTGTGACAAAGGTTTATTTAGTTGTCCTGGAGTTTCAGCCTGAAGGGCAGTCTTCAAGTTTGCCACACATCTACAGACTGCGTAGGGAACTTAGGTCAGGCAATTCCATTTTTGTAATCTTTCTAAGTCTTGCTACAGCTTGCTAGTACTTCCCAGAAAGGAGCTTGTATACCTGTCTGGAGCCCTGATTTTTACAACAGTTGTCCAGAGGACTCTTCCAGATCAACTGGTTTGGAAGTCAACAGGGTTTACAGTTGTGGTGCCTCAGGACTTTACATACTTGCTCACCTTAAAAGCTTCTGCCTGAGAGCATGGCTTCCAATCAGCCTGAAACTAAGTGTTTACTGAGATCCCCCCCTTTGGAACACTGACAAATCTTAGCACTCCCACTGGGATCTCCACTGACAAATCCTAGCACTCCCCTTAGCATCCAACTGGGATGCAACAAGAATAAATCAAGCTGCTTAGCTGATCACAAAGGTTCAAGAGACAACCAAGAGCTAGGGCAAGGTTGAATGATAATGTTCTTCTCCTGACACAAGGCCACTCCTTCAAGACTGGGAGAGACAGTTGTTTTACCTAATACATAGATACAAATACAGAGAGTCAAGCAAAATGAGGAAACAGAGAAATATGTTCCAAACAAAAGAATAAAATAAAACCCCAGGAAAAAAACCCTTAATGAATGACAAGTAATTTACCTGATAAAAGGTTCGAAGTAGCCGTCATGAAGATGTTCACTGAACTCAAAAGGATGAATTAACAGTGAAAATTTCAACAAAAGACATAAAAATATAAGAAATTACCAAACAGTAGTCACAGAGCTGAAGAAGGCAATAACTGAACTGAAAAATACACCACAAGTATTCAACAGCAAACTAGATGAAATGGAAGAAAGGATCAGTAGAAAACACAGCAGTGGAACTCACCCAAACAGAGAAACAGAAGAAAAAAAAACAATAAAAAAAATGAAAGCGGTTTAAGGGACCTGTAGGACTGCATCAAATAGAATAACATTTGCATTCTAGAAGTCCCAGAATGAGAAGATAGAAAGAGGCAGGAAACATATTAGAAGAAATAATGGCTGAAAGCTTTCTTAACCTGAGGAAGGAAATAGACATTCAGGTCTAGAAAGCCCAGAGAGTTCCAAATAAGATGAACCCAAAGAGATGCACTCAAGATACATTATAATTAACGGGGCGCCTGGGTGGTGCAGTCGGTTAAGCGTCCGACTTCAGCCAGGTCACGATCTCGCGGTCCGTGAGTTCGAGCCCCGCTGATGGCTCAGAGCCTGGAGCCTGTTTCCGATTCTGTGTCTCCCTCTCTCTCTGCCCCTCCCCCGTTCATGCTCTGTCTCTCTCTGCCCCCAAAATAAATAAACGTTGAAAAAAAATTAAAAAAAAAGATACATTATAATTAAAATGTCAAAAGTTAAAGATAAAGAGAGAATCTTAAAAGTAGCAAGAGGAGTTTCATACAAGGGAAGCCCCATAAGACTATTAGCATATTTTTCAGCAAAAACGTTATAGACCAGAAGGGAGTGACAAATATATTCAAAGTGCTGAAAGGAAAAAAACTTCCAACCAAGAATACTCTATCTGGCAGGGTTGTCATTCACATTTGAAGGAGAAAGAAAAAGTTTGCTAGATAAGCAAAAGCTAAAGGAATTCATCATCAAAAGAAAGGACATTAATTAGTTATACACACACACACATAAAATTATTGTTATCATCAAAGTATGATAAAAAGGACATTAATTAGTTATATATATATATATACACACACACATATATATAAAATTATTGTTATCATCAGAATATTTGGGATCTGACTAGACATTTTTCCAAAGAAGACATACAGGTGTCCAAAAGGCACATAAAAAGATGCTCAACATCACTAAGTATCAGGGAAATGCAAATCAAAACCACCACAGGATATCACCTCACATCTGTTAGAATCGTAATTATCAAAAAGACAAGAAATAACAAGTGTTGGTAAGAATGTGAAGAAAAGGGAACTAATATGCATGGTTGGTAGGAATGTAGACTGGTGCAGCCAGTATGGAAAACAGTATGTATATTTCTCAAACAATTAAAAAAAGGGCTACCAGACAGCTACCAGATCCAGAAATTCCACTTCTGGGTATTTATCCAAAGAAAACAAAAACAGTAATTCAAAAAGATATATGCATCTCTATGTTCATTGTGGAATTATTTATAATGGCCAGGATACGGAACAACCTCAACATCCATCAACAGATGAATGGATGAAGAAGATGTGGTGTATACCTGTGCAGTGGAATACTACTCAGCCATAAAAAGGAGTGAATTCTTGCCATTTGCAACAACTTGGATGGAATGTGAGCATATTCTGCGAAATGAAATAACTTAGACGGAGGAAGACAGATACTGTAGAATCCCGTGTATATGAAAATCTAAAAAACAAAACAAGGCAAAACTCACAGATGCAGAGAATGGAATGATGGTGGGGTGGGCAAAATTGGTGAAGGGGATCAAAAGGTACAAACTTCCAGTTATAGAATAAATAAGTTATGGGATGTAATGTATAAGGTAGTGACTATAGTCAATAATATTGTACTGCATGTTTGAAAGTTGTCAAGAGAGGGAATCTTAAAAGTTTTATTGCAAGAAACAAAATTTGAGACTCAATGGTGACAATAGTAACTGGACTTGCTGTGATGATCTTGCAGTATATACAAATATCAAATCATTACGTCGTACACTTGAAACTAATATAACTTTATATGTCAAATGATACCTGATTATAAAAAACGAAGACATGGTAATCTTAAAAGTTGAAAGATACAAAGTCAAACTTCATGCAGAGTTCAAATTATGCAGAGCATAAACTAAAAGAAGTGCAAGGAGAAACAGACAAATCCACAGATATAATTGGAGACTTTCACACACCACCATCCATCATTATTAGAACAAGTAGACAGAAAAGTAGTATGGGTAGAGAAGGCTTGAGCAACCAACTTGACCTGAGATGTATCAAAACTTCACCCAACAAGTGGGTACAGAATACATCCCAAGATAGACCATATTTGTGACCATAAAATGAACTGAAACAATTTTCAGGTAATTGAAATCATATAGAGTATGCCTTTTGATCACAACAGCGTTTACCTAGAAATTAATAAAAATGTTTCTGAAAAATGTCAAACTTTTGAATATTCAACACACTTCCAAGCCCACATGTTGGAAAAGGAATCACAAAGGAAAATAAAGATATATTTTGAATAGAACTCATTGCACATGCTAAAATATCAATGAGATATTATAGAAATCTCTTACCATGTACCTACTTATCATTTACTTACTTATCAAATGTCTTTACGAACCGTTAGCTCAAGGGCTGACTGCTAGAGCTTTGTCTGATCTTGAGTGGCTGAATGCATGTTCATGAATGTTAGGTCAGCAACACTTTTACTTTGCTTTGTCTTAGTCTTTTTTTTCCTCTGCTCTTTCTCCCGTTACTTGCTCAACTAAATTGAATTAATATTTATTGTTCACGTATTAAGTATAAAATTCATGCTAGGTGCTTATGAGATTGTGAAGATGAATAATGCAGGACTTCTGATTTCAAGAAATTGTATTATAGCCATTGTATACTTAGATCTGTTGCCATACCTATTAACTCTCAATTCACCTTTTTTCTGCAGCTTGTTTAAAACAGTATTTTAAAGAACAGGCAAGTTCTTCCTTTAATTCTAGTAGGTCGTAGATTTGTTCATTATATCTATAAACCTTGAAGGTCTTGGGTGTGTGCCATTCCATTCCTAATTTTTAGGATTCAATATTGATTCTGAGACTCTGCCAAGGGAAACTTTAATTAATTTTTGACAGACATATTAAAAATATGTCTCCTAGCTTGATTCTGAGTTCTTGCTTCCTGATGTTTCTCTTTCCTTTCATCCCAAGAGAAAAATATCACGATGTTCTTTTCCTTAATTGTGGTGAAAATGATTGCATGTAGCTGACATTTAAAAAATCGCAGCCACTGGAAAATCTGCACTAAAGAACAATAAGCAAAAAGAACTCCACTGAGCCATTAAATTGCTGTAGTGATAAATTCTACCATCTTATAGATAACAGTTTTTCTTTCAACATATACCTCAACATATTCAGTAGAGCTGTATCTTACTTTGAGATTAGATATTAAAGTTCCAGAGAGTAAAGTGAAAATCACATATAGTTAAAATCACTCCTAAAAATTCCTAATATCAGCATCACTTCTTTACTTTAAGACATGGGCTACTGAAGGTTAAAATGCCAATGATTTGTTTTTCTTGGTGTTTTTCTTGGGCAGTGGAAACCAAGGCTATTTTGAGGGCGAGGTCAAGAATAGAAACTGATAAATAATGATATCTTTTCTCTCTCTCTCTCTCTCTCAGCTAAAAATGTATAATTAATTTTGAGCAGGTGAAATACGAGTATAAATTCATTGTCTCAAAACTTAATATGAGAATATGTGTTCTGGAAAGAAATAGTTTAGTTATGATCATACTATTAAGTTATATAGCAAAAAATTACATGGCCCAATCATGAATCTAAAATTGTCATTCCGTCTCAAAGCATACTATTTCACTGAGTTTAAAGCAGAGTTTTTAAAAATAAAAGGGAACAGTTAAACATTATCAAATGCTGCAAGCAGCTGTACTCTTAATATAAAGCAGAACTTTGAATTTACCTCACCTGACTTCAAGGCGATTGATCTTGCCATTCTGGGCTGCCTTCCTTTCAGTGAGAGCCCCAAGAAAATATACCCCAAAAAGAAACACAAGAGGATGATATTACAAATGATGCTTACTTGTTAACACAGTGATTGATCTGGATGGCTTGGTAACCACATTTCCATTTACCACTACCAGAGTGATTATGTAATAAAGGCCATGATAATTAGCCTTAAAGGTAACAGGAGGAGGCAAAGTGCTGTTGAATTCCTCAAATTCGAAGAAGTAATTTTTTGATTCCCCCGTTATCTTCACGACATACACAGATGATGGACTCGTGACATCTGAAGCTTCTAAAGAGACAACGATGCTATTATCATCTTGAACAGTTACGCGGAATGTTGTGGCATTCTGTTTGAGAGAAGAGAAAAAAAAAGGACATGAAGGTCAAATTGAGATTATTGGCAATAAAATTATGCTGAGATCATTTTTCCAAAACTAGTATTTGTGATAAGCACCACACAGGTATTTTAGCGTTCAGGGAAAAGCAGGAAGAGAGAGATTTAACCCTCTTATGACTAATGGTCTTCTCAGGCTTTCGCTTTTGATTCTTCTCCATTGAAAAGCTGCTTTCCAGTTCATGGATTGTGTCGTGTAATAAACACAACTAAAAAATCGTGGAAATGAGTAAAGAATGAATGAGTGAAAATCATCTTGGCACTGAACTTCCAGAGAAGTCCTTGGTTTCAGCTATTCTGGAGAAACTATATGGTTTGAAGCACTCTATTTTACATTGGAAGGAGTAATGCCGTGGTAGTCCCAGGGAAATTCTAAAAGCATGTTGTAAGGCAGTTATTTCCTCTCTCACTTTTCACCTGTCAGTTCTGAAAATAAAGTCAGGACTGAGAATCCTGTGATAATCCTCCTCATTAAAGGTTAGCCAATCTTTAATAAGAAAAGCTAAAATGCTCTTTGAAGAAGGAACCAGACTGAGGATCACTGGGATCTGTGGGAACGGCAGCGGTTAGGGGAATGAAAACTGCTCCAAGTCTCTAGATAAATGTTTATGGACAGCATTTGAAAAGTCATTGTGTACTTGGTTTAAATATTCCTTCCTGATTCTTTCCCGTACTGCACAAGCAGATTCAGTCCGTCTGCTCTCTGATATCAAACAAGACTCATATACTTTATATCAGTGCTGCTCCATTTTTATTTTTTAATTGTTTTATTTTTTTAAGTTTATTTATTTTGAGAGAGAGCACGTGCATGTGCACACACGCACGTGCACAGATGGGGGAAAGGCAGAGACAGAGAGGGAGAGAGAGAATCCCACGTGGGCTCCGTGCTGTCATTGCAGAGCCCAATGTGGGGCTCCATCCCAGGAACTGTGAGATCATGACCCGAGCTGAGATCAAGAGTTGGATGCTTAACCGACTGAGCTACCCTGGAGCCCCACTGCTGCCTTGTTTTTAATTTATCTTCTGGGTCTGTGGGGTCCAAGGAAGTTATTTCACTGCTCTGAACCTCAGATTTCTCTTCTGTGAAAGTGGGACACAAAAACTGCTAATACTTGTTTAGGACTTACATGGATCCAGATATGAAGCTGTGTAGTCTATAAACGTGATCATCTCATTTAATATTCAAAACGACCTCATGACATAGGTATTGCTTTTCAACCTCAGTTTGTAGTTAAGGAAACTGAGGCTCAGAAGGATGAAGTCACTTGCCCCAGGCCACACATCTAGTTTGGGCTCTTAAGCACTTATCACACAAGTACCAAAATTGAGTTCCATTATTGTTCCACATATTTATTTATCTTCCCCTCTTGATTTCTTTTCCTAACACTGAGTCTGACACACATACACAACTGGTAAGTCTCTGCTAAATGAATGAAAGCATTGCTGATCGCATTAATTATACGTGGACATTTGCCTCTGAGAATTAACCTAATGGTACCTCACACATTGTCAGTAGCCAAATCATGCATACAATACATATATCAGCTCCCTAAACGAGGTTAAAGTGTACCTAAAAATGTTTTTTCTTATTATTTGGATTTTTTAGAAATCTAGTGTTTACAGGTCCTAGTATTTGTAAGGAATATCTGGCCATTGCCAGAAGTTTAATTCTATGTTAACATTTAGTAGATTTAATTGTGTTTATGATATTATAACCATACTAGACCCCAAATCCTCTAGGACCAGGGGCTGTGTCTCATTGCTAGCTGCATCTGGAGTTCTAGGACCACTGCCTAGCATATGCTAGGTGCTTTGTGATCCGGTCAGTCGTAGGCAGGTCTCTCTAATATAGAACAGTCAGTACGGACTGATGTTTAAAATGTACTTTTATCCATATTGTCTCTCATCCTCAGACACATGGGCAGATTTCTAAAATCGTGTTCTTTTGGTAAACATAATAAACATATAGAAAATGGGACCCATTCATATTGCCAGTGATCCAGACGGAACTGTGACGCTAAACCAAGCATTGAACATCCAGTAACACTGAACTCTGGCTTTTATTAATTATTGGTTATAAATACTGGTTCACCAACTCAGAAAACGGTTAAGTTTACAAACATCAGGTTCATAATGACAAGAGTTTTTTGCTCTATGTTTTATTTATTTATTTTTGAGAGACAGAGAGAGAAAGCAGTGGGGGGGGGGGCATGAGCATCAGAAGGGCAGAGACAGAGAGGGAGAGAGAGAATTCTAAGCAGGCTCCACGCCCAGTGCAGAACCCAACTCGGGGCGCCATCTCATCTCATAATTGTGAGATCTTGATCTGAGCCAAAATCAAGAGTCAGGACGTAACCAACTGAGCTACCCAGGACCCCTGCTCTACGTTGTAGTAGCCAATAACAAAGTTTTTGAGGTAATGAAAAGAGGGATAAATAGACTCAATTTTGTAAAGTGTTTAAGAAACATATATCTAATGGGTCATGATGCTTCACAGACAGTGCAATCTTCCAGGGAAAGAGACTAATCTTCCAAAATCTAATGACAGCTTTGGGCATGATTGTATCAGCCATGAAAATAAGTATTGGCCCATGTGCTCCCAGGTTGCCAAAAATAAATCAGGGTAGGCTAATCAGATTCAGTCAGTGGGACTAATGAGAATAAGGCAGCAGGCCAAGTGAGTCTAGGCAGTGAGCCTAAAGAAATGTCATCATGCTATTTCTTCTCTGTCCTCTTTGCTTCAGCTTTTCCTGGAACCTATATTCAGGAGAAAATACTGAATGTCTGCTACAGACATGTAATCCTTGCTGGGTACAGCAAGAAGGAAGACTTATAAGTAATAGAAATGGATAAACTTAGGCAAGGCCAACATGGATTTATTTGGTGGATAGAGAAATATTTAAAACTTTTTTTTTTTTTGAAACCGAGTAATAGTATTGCTTGACTTGACTCCGCAATGAAAATATTTTTACTGAAATTTCCTTTGCATAATAAAATTTAATACAGAAATTTCTCTGCTCCAACACCCTCATTTCACACTTGAGAGAACAGCGGTGCAAATGTCACACAGCTAATTGATGTCACAACAAGGTTTAGGATCCACACATCCTTACATCTCCTGGTATTTCTCTTTCATGAACTAGAGGTAAGTTGCTTGAGGCAGCAAAGGGAGCCTGGGTGCTTGGCCTCAGTAAGGAAGGGGGAGCCCAGGAGCCTATGACCTGTTCAGTGGTCAGTCCCAGGGAACAGAAGCTACTGGAGACAGAGCGGGCAGCACTAAAGAGCAGGAAAATGCAGGATGAGTGCCTAGAATGTGGGACAAGGAAGAGAACTGGCCTCAGAGATGTTGGAGTCAGACGTCTTAGGAACATCTCTGATAAACACAGCAACTGTTATGTACTGATCCCCTAATCTGGATCAGGCTTTGCACTTGGCATTTTATGTTTTTTGTTTTTCTTTTTTCATTACAACAATCTTTAGAAATAAGTGTCATTTTCCCTATTTTACTCAGAGATGTTAGATAATCTGCTTAAGAACACAGCAATAGACTTGGAATCAGAAGGTTTGAGTTTCTATTCCTTTGCTGCAGCCTATTATCTGAGAACACAGGGAAACAAGATCTCTTAACTTCATCTTCTTAATCTGTAAAACAGGGGTGATTCCTATAACTCATGGGCTTTTAGTAAGAATTAAATGGCTCTTATAAAAATGTTAATAGAATGAACTCAATAAATATTGGTTGTACTTCAAAGGTTCTGGTGTTTTAGTTAAGTGCTGAATCCCTCAATGACCGTTAAACTATAGAGGTTCTATAAACATCCATTTAACTAACTTCAAAACTCTTTGGGACTCTGTAATCGTGTTCACTTGATGTTATATTTACAGAATATTGGAGAGCTATCCATTTTGTCAATTCAACAACAAACAAACACTAGCTGAGCTCCCACTTGGTATCAGATATCTTGCTGGGTGTTGGCGACAGGCTCTGAGGGGCACTTGAACTCCTGGAGCATGGACTCTAGTGAGAAAGGCTCACTTAAATGCATAATTTTAACACTATGTGAGTACTGCTAGTTTAGTTACAGACTTTGAAAGCCTGTCTGGTTGATGCCTGTTTTTTCTGCCTGGCTGGAATCCCTTCTTAGATCGCACCTCCTTATTTTGGAGCACTGTTTCTTTCCCAAAATAAAGCCAAAAAGGGGTCCGATGGGGGTTGCTAATAGTGCCCTACTCCCAGGTCAGTACCTTGACTCAGTCTGGGTGAATCATATTGCCCAGTCCTCCCTTCATGGAGAGAGCCATAGCGAAGCTCATGTGGACCAAGTCAGCCAACTAGAATGCTTTCTCTGAAATTTTATGACTGGAATTAATGGGAAGGGGCTTTTTCCCCTCTGGTGCCAAGTATGTATGGATATAAATCTGGAGAAGTCAGTATCTATAATTTATGTCATGAAGAAAGAATTGGGGGAGAATCCCTGATACGGTCTGAGGCCCTGGTTTCAGACGTTCTATGGCCCCGCCCCTGGGCAGTTTGGTGACCTGAGTGAATAAATTCCAGTTTATGGCTTACGTCAGTTAAGCTGAACTTCCAAAACTTACAGTCCTGGTCAATACAAGAGAATTGTTCAGTGCTATCGCCATGTAGAGAAGAAAGCAATTAATTTGGCTTCTGTGATGGGTGTGAGGGGAAGGTTTCAAGGTGGAAGTGATGCTTGAAAGAGGCTCAGGAGTTTACCAGGGAAACAAAGGTCAGAGAGTCATCTAGAAAAATGGGAAGAAAAGACTCCACAGTTCTCTGTGGTGGCTGGATCATAGTAGGACCTTCAGAGGGGAGGGTAGATAGCCCAATTCAAGATGTGAATTTGAGTATTTCTTGGGCCAAAAGAAATCGTGGACTGTTTTAATGTAGAAAAGTGACATGATTAGGTCACAGTTTAGAAAGGTCAATATAATTAGGAACATGGGCCAGTATAGTTAGGAATTGCCCGAGTAGGACCACCTAAGGCCAGTGGACTGTTAAGGAGGCTGTTACAACCATTCAGGGAAGACCCGATGAAAGTCTAAGAAAATGCTGCCTACACCAAATCTGCCTGTGTGACCTGCATCCAGAACATTATCAATGCTCCACTGGTACCCCAATCAATGATTAGACTTATGAGAGGGCATTTTAGAAGGAACAATTAGAATATTCTGCTGTGCTAAGGTTACCACATAAAAAGTAATGGGATGCTCAATTCTTTAAAATAGTAATATCAATGGTGTCCGGTGCTCATATAGCATTTACGGCCATACTTCTCTGCAGACGCTATGTAATTCATCCTCTTAGCCTCCTGTGCAGCTGCAGGAAAACTTTTCCAGCAACATCTTCTTTCCTTTTGGTTCCTTCAGGAAGATCAAAGTCCCAGAGCTGTCCTGACAGGACCGAGCTCCTCCTGACACTTTCTCAGAATTATGCACAGCACTCTGTCGGAAATCGTCAGAACAGAATTTGGATGTTGATCTCAAAGGCTAGGGATGGCCTCCCACTAATTTTCCATTATTTGTGAAACCTTCAGATGTGTCTTGAGCAGCAAGCATATATCAGGAACGGTGCAGGATGCTGGGGATTCACTCTACTTAGGAGTAAAGAGGAAGACAGGTAGTATGTGCCTTTGCCCTCACGAGCACTGCGTCTGACCAAGCATAGCGATGGTGATGATGGTAAGGATGATGATGAAATCACAGTAAAGAACACTAACTTACACAGTTATGTGCTTGGTATGTGCCGCCAGAAACTGCTGTGAAGCTCCTCCAGCAAGTTGCTGGTATTTACAATCTTCTGTGTAATACCAGATTTCTTTGTATGTGACCTAAATGTATGTTTTCAGGTGGAACGTGTCAGCTCTCCCTCCATGCCTGAGTCCACATTCGTGACAGTTCAACCTCCATATTTTACATGCCTAGATACCTTCACTTCTGTTTTTATGATTTCAAAATGCAGAGTCCTCATCTCTTTTGCCTCTTTTTTGGCAGAGGGGTCCACACTCACACGTCAGGCAGGTGATATAAATGTGAGAAGCGGTCTAGTAGAACAGGATTGATGGATGAAATAGTTAGCAAACGGGAGGGTGGACACATTACCTAAAAGCGTCCTTAAAATGCACAATTATAACAAAATAAAACTATGCTGGCCAAAGAAAACACATTTGAAGGTCAGTGTCAGCCCAGAGGCTGACAGCTCATTACACCCGAACTTGTTGCATTGCCATTTCCTTGATCAAACACCTTATCTTTGGACCGGCAGCTTCCAATCATGCTCTTTGCTCTGCCCAACCAGAGTGCAGAATGGTAACAGAATTCTGTTACCCCCTATGCATTCATTTAAAATAAATACAAATGGCATCTCCTTATCAAGTTACCATGTATGTATGTGTTAACTGGCATTTTATTTTTATTTATTTTTCAGAGAAAGAGAGCTTGAACACATGATGGGGGAGGGGCAGAGAGAGAGGAAGAGAGAGAATCCCAAGCTGGCTCCTGTGCTGATGTGGGGCTCGATCTCCCAAACCGTGAGATCGTGGCCTGGGTTGAAATCAAGAGTTGGACGCTTAACTCACTGAGCACCTCAAATGGCATTTTACTATATACATATGAATGCAGTAATGATTTCCTGATTCCCAATACGGACTTGTGGTGGAAGCTGTACAGAACTCTTAATTTTGGAGATTAAACGAAACATGCCTAAGGAAAGAACTTAATCTGGCATTTTTAAGTTGGAAGAATTATGTTATGCTGCAGAGATGTGCCAAAATTCAATGTGATATTTAGGAAAACAATAACAACCATATATCACATTTTATATTTTATAAAGCACTTTCAAACACATTTTCTCATTTAATCTTCAACCCGTCTCGTGAAGTCATTATCTCACTTCACAGATGAAAACACTGTGGTGCAAAGAAATTAAATGGTTTCTCCAGGCTACTCTGTTATAATGGGGAGGAGCTGGCACTCAAGGCAATTCTTTTCTTTTTTTTCTTTTTTAAGTTTATTTATTTGTTTTGAGAGAGAGAGTGAGAGTGAGTGTTGAGTGAGTGGGGGAGGGGCAGAGAGAGCGAGAGCGAGAGCGAGAGCGAGAGCGAGAGCGAGAGAGAGAGAGAGAGAGAGAGAGAATCTCAGGCAGGCTCCACACTCAGGGCCGAGCCTGATGCAGGACTCGATTCCACAACCCTGGGATCATGACCTGAGCTGAAATCAAGAGTCAGTTGCTTAACTGACTGAGCCACCCAGGCACCTCAAGGCAATTCTTTAACTGTAAATTTTATGACTCTATAACACTACAGTCCCCAGATTGTAAGATTCTGGAGCCAGAATGATTTCCCAAACACTACTTTTCATATCTGTATAATTGGTGGTGAACTCCCTCAGCACAGACCATGACTTATTCCTCTAGATTATGCTTGATAGATACTCCAAAACGCTGGTGTCACAAAAGAGGCAACTTTGAGAGAGAAAAAGAAATTCTGGAGACAGGCAAACCCGGGTTCAAGTCCCACTTAAGTGATACCTTCACATTTTGACTCTTTGAACCTCAGTTGCTTTGGGCAGATGGTGGTAATACTAGAATGACTGGGCTTTTGAAGAAAAGCAAACAAGACTATATGTGTGCATTATTTAACCCAACACCTACTACTTAGTAGATTCTCCAAACACAACTAATTGTTACTACGAAATTTCTGATCTGCATTTTCACACTGATTTTCTTTGGAACGTGTAAATTTTAGAAGCTGTATCTTCTTAGGACACTAACACCATGATTTATACATGGTTCAGCAGCTCTTCTGCCTTTCAGGCTATTCATCCAGCAATCAGTATTACCCCTTTTTGTGGCATCATGAACAAGAGCAGCCAGTATTTCTTTTTCTCTTATGCCTGCGTATGAGCCTGAGCTGCCCTAGTTGACTGAAGGTTACCATGGGAACAGTTGTGAAGCTGTGCCTGGCTGATGATTGACTCAGGAGGAGGTGGGTCCACAGTCCAGGAAGCCACAAAATACATTTGTTCTCAACAGTTCAATGATCAGGCCACTCCTAAAAATAGGCAACATTCTTCTGGTTAAATGTTTTCACAAAAAATAAGGGTTCCTGGCAGGTTAATTCTATCTGTGAAACAAGTGTTACTTTCATAAAACGAAGCACTCAAAAAACGTAATTTTGCCTGAATTTATTATTCCCCAAACCTCCTTTCTATCCTTACCAGTATTCATAGTTTTAAAAGAGTGTTACCTAAGAAAGATGCTTCTGAAAAATGTAGCTGTCCCACTTATTGAAAGATAATGTGGAAGATGATGGTGCTAATCATTTATTTTAGAATGGATGAGTTCAGTCAAATTTCCCCACAGGCATGAAGTGTCTCTCCAACTGTGACACCAGTTAATTAAATCCTGATGATAGCTAACAAAGAGTGCAGTCTCGTTACTAAACATGTAGTTCACAGCATATTTAGATGTGACCTTCATGACCTTTTGTGAGCACTGACCTTTAATGCCCCTGAGTTGTTAACATCCTCAGCAGCAAAATTGCCAGACCTTCAAAGCATATAGTTTCCTGTGCCCTCCGCCGTCATTGGGGTTTTATGGGTTTTTTTTTTAGAAGACTGATCCATCCGTGCCAGATAAATTCAAGCTCAGAAGTTAAGGGAGATGAAGTACATTGCTTTACATACACGCTTCTGGCTCGATGTTTACCTTCATGTAGTTTTTGAAAATTGAGTGCTTGCTGTATGCGTGGTGCTAAGGATACAATGATTGAGAAAAGAAATCTGGTCATCGTCGCAATGGTCTTTGGAGTCTACAGCAAAAGAGAAGGAATACACTATTTTAAATAAATGAATAATTACAAGTGTTGAGAATGGCATAATGATGAGAGACCTAGCAGGAGGATCTAATTTGGAGGAAGTAAGAGTTCACACAGGTAAGTACAGGCCTTAAGTCAGAGTTGACCTGATGAGGAGCTGGAGAAAGAATAGGATCTCTAAAAAATGTTGAGCCTTATGCTAAAGGCAATGGGAAGCCACTTATAGGTTATTAGGAGCGTGAAATGACTGGCTTGCATCGGTAATAAAAGAATATATTATGTTAACTGCTGGTTCTCAAATTTCTACTGGGGGGACTTTTAATAGAAAACTACTTGGTAACGAATGAACCACCTGGGATGGAAGGGAACACTCTACAGATGTGAGCACAGGCATCTAGGCAAACAAACAAAAACAAAAATAAAAAGGGTCAAACAAGTGACAAGGAAAGCTTCAAGTTACAAAGAAAAAAATGGCTTCATTCCAGAAAGTAAGAGAGCGAGGTAAGAGGGAAGGGACTAGAAAAAACAGAGAGGAGGGCCAGCAGGATGGTGTGATGCTGGCATAGGGAAAGGAAATCAGTCAGTGGAAATATCCAGATGGAGGAGGTCAAAGAGCATTTTTAAAACTGGAAATGCCTAATGTTCCACTTGAAGTTAGCATTTTGTATAGTAAACACATCTCCATCTTCCCAAGTCCCAACCTTTAATAATATCTGCCATACCCGCAGATGCTTCGTGTGAGTGGGTCATTTGTGGAATTTGCAGAGAAGGCTGAGTTTCCCATCCATGTGTTAGGACACAGAAGCCCTATTTGTGGAACTTGGCGCCTGAGGGAGGAGGAAGTGAGAAGGCAAACCTCCTGGAAAGTGACAAAAATCCCAAGGTAATTTGAGCTTTCATGGGACATGGGAAGGGATTTAAAGCTAATTTCATTGAGGCCCTCCAAGGGGCAGGAAGCTCCTTCTGGTTATATTGCAGAGAGCTGGTTGGTGAGGACAGGCAGAAATAAGTGTGATCGAAGTATTCTATTACGGATGCGAAGGTGACTAGGACCAAGATGTCAGCAGAAATTTAGACAGTGTGTTCCTCAGAACTCAGTGACCTGAGATTCGAGTTGGTTGTGGTATGGATTTTATACACACTCATCATCGTTGTCGTCATCATCATCATCATCATCTATAGGAAAGACTGTCGATATTAGCAGGGTCAGAAAAAGGGTGACGTGTATCATTCACTCAGTTCAGTTTGATGCATAAGGGAGTATGAGATGCCTGTGGACATTCAAATGCAAATGCCAAGTAGCTGGCAAGATATATGGATCCAGAATTCAGAAGAGAGCTCGGCATCAAATATTATTTCACGGATGGCAGCTGGGGCCCAGGAAATCAAGGAACTACCATTGCATGGGACTACAACAGCTACTATTAAGAAAGCTTATACATTTAAAACAATTTTTTTTAATGTTTATCTATTTTTGAGACCAAGAGAGACAGAGCACAAGCAGGGGACGGGCAGAGAGAGAGAGGGAAACACAGAATCTGAAACAGGCTCCAGGCTCTGAGCTGTCAGCACAGAGCCCAATGAGGGGCTCAGACCCATGTACCGCAAGATCATGACCTGAGCGGAAGACGGACTCTCAACCGACTGAGCCACCCAGGCAGTTCAAGAGAACTTATACTTTTATTAAGAATCTACTTTCTGCTAAGAACTATTTAGGCATTACTTTGCTTCATCTTCTTAACAACCTTCTGAAATAGATATTATTATTTGTATTTTCCAGATTAATAATTGAGCCTCAGGAAGATTTAGTAACACATCTGAGGAAACACAGCTTTTAGGTGGTAGACAAGAGAATTAAATCCACATGCCTTTGAGTCCAAAGTCTGTGCATTAACACTGATCCTACACATGCCTCTGTTACTGCCATGAGCTGCATTTCAGACCATCTTTTACTTTATTTCTTTGCGGCCAAGAAGGATGAATGTCTTTTAAGATCACTCATCTTTATTTCATGGGGAGTTGCGGGGCATTTGGCTGTAGTAGGAAGAGTAATGACTTAAAGGCAAATAAAGTTGAATATGAATATCAGTTCCATCACACAGAGACCTCTCTGAACCTTAGTTTCTTTATAAAATGGGAAAAGAGTGCCTACTAAGAATGTTATCAGAATAAAATGAAAAAACTGTACTTAAGATACTTATTAGGGGGTGCCTGGGTGGCGCAGTCGGTTAAGCGTCCGACTTCAGCCAGGTCACGATCTCGCGGTCCGTGAGTTCAAGCCCCGCGTCAGGCTCTGGGCTGATGGCTCAGAGCCTGGAGCCTGTTTCCGATTCTGTGTCTCCCTCTCTCTCTGCCCCTCCCCCGTTCATGCTCTGTCTCTCTCTGTCCCAAAAAAATTAAATAAACATTGGAAAAAAAAATTAAAAAAAAAAAGATACTTATTAGATTTTATACCTTATACATACTAAGTACTTAATTTTGATGGTTTAAAAAAAGTGGAAATTACACGCAATGAATCTTGCTAAGGAAGCTCTTGTTAGCTGCATCAAAAAGCTTTCTGATTATCATAAGAAACCTAACAGACGACAAAAGGAATTTAAGTTTGCACTTGTGTAAGAACCCTCCACATCGTAACAAAACCCTAAAATAATAATCACTCAATTTTTCAGTGTGCATTTTTCAGGAACAACAGTAGCTCACATTTGATGTTATTTGAACTAGTGACAAACATAATTCTATTAGAAACATTATTTCTTACTGTTCTATTAAAATGGCCTCTAAACTTGCCTGACTTTCTATTTTCTGTCTTCTTCAAATATACTGAATTATGAATAGTAACAGAATTGTGATGTTACAGGATCTTGGTTAAACAATAAACTTATGAAAATGGGATCATGAAGAGTAAAGAACATACAATTCAGGGTAAAAAAATTTGGCTTACTAGATTGCTGACCACAGGCAAGTTATGTAGCCTCTCTGAGACAGTTTTATCATCTGTAAAATGGGGTTTTTCTCATCTTCTTTCAACTACATTTTGTGGTGACTCTATAGGATAATGTTTGTAAACTACCTACCTGGGTGCATTCTAAGTGCCCCTAACACATGGCAGAGTTCTGATCGTGTGAATGTTCCAAGTTAAAAACCTCAGGGAAAATCACTGAGCTTAATATTCACTATCAAATAAAAACCAGATTCTTTAGCTTGACACTCAGCCCCCTCCACAGCCCGTCCCTGTTTACAACTCTATCTTATCTGCTGCTGCTTCTCGGTCAAGAAGTTCCACGAACCCCTGAAAACCCTACACACTAGTCAAGCCCCCCATTCCCTATGCCCCAGGTGCTCTCCTCTGGGTTCTATTCATGCATTCCTTCAGCCCGCAATATCCCTTCTCCCACTTTCAATGTCCAATTCTATTTGACACTGACATCTCCATCAAATGCCACCTTCTTTGCAAAGCCTTTATAACCATCCCATAAAGAATGGGCTCTCTCTTCCTGTAACTCACAGCCCAATGTGTGAAGGACACATCACTTTGCACACGTGATCACACGAGTCTAGTAACAGGTACACTGTTCCTGCAGTAAGAAGTGGAAATAATTTCAAAGGGCTCTTCTCGTTTACCAAAATCCTGCTATCCTCACGTTAAGTATTTATAGCATCCACTTAAACCATTTGAAGTTAACATTTCACATATTCATCTTCATTTCACAGTGTTAGCTTGAAATTGTCACCATTTCTTACTTTCCATGGTATGAGTAATATGTTCAGCCAGCACTGATGCTATTTTGAATTACAAGAAGGCTAGAACAACGATCTGATATTTATGTTTTATAAATGAAGCTCAAAAATATCTTTGTCTTTGGGAACAGCTGTAAAAAGACAGTATGCAATTTACTACAGCAAGTGAAAGGGTTCTATTCTTTGGAAAAGGATGGCATTTATGGAAATCATGCTGTGGTATTTGGTAAGGAAATATCATTGGTTTTACTTGACACACTGCACTTGTTGCTAATTGGCATTTCCTCATTAAATATTTTCTTGTGGCCCTGTATAATATGTATTTTACAAAGGTGAAATGTTTGCCTCATTGAGAGAATCTTAAAAAGTGGTTTTGACCATTAGAAAATGTCGATGGTACAGAATCTAATGTCAACATTGAAAATTTTTCATAGGATTCTTTACAGAAATGTTTAACTCTCCGTATCTTTGCTGATTAGTTTAAGGTTTCTGTTCTTAAAGGCAGCAGCTGCTCTTGGTTGCCTGACACAAGTACCTTATGTCAATTTACAATAATCTACGCTGTTTACATTCAACAAAAGATCTTTATTTACAAAGTTTTTATTCAACTCATAATAAAGATTTAGTAAAGTCACAGCATGCAGCACTTTTATCAACAGCTGAGTGTGGGATCCATAGGATTTTTAAAATTAGTATCAATGTGCTTTAAGTTCTGAAATATGCCTTTATTTTTTTTTTAATTTTTTCACGTTTATTTATATTTGAGACAGAGAAAGACAGAGCGTGAGCAGGGGAGGGGCAGAGAGAGAGGGAGACACAGAATCTGAAGCAGGCCCAGGCTCTGAGATGTCAGCACAGGGACTGACGTGGGGCTTGAACTCACGAACTGTGAGATCATGACCTGAGCTGAAGTTGGATGCTTAACTGACTGAGCCGTCTAGGAGCCCCTGAAACAAGCCTTTCTTATTTTAAATGCCTTGAAATATAATATTTATAATCAATATTAATTTTCTATTTACCAATTACTCTTTTTCCTCCTCCCTGAATAATATTCCCTTTCTTGCTTCTTCTGTACATCTTGTTTTTTCTTTCCATGTTTTCCTCTTTGTATTGCTTCTCATGGTCTGCCTTGTGCTGTGTTTGGTTAGTTCTATATATAAATTTCCTGCTAGATTTTAATCTCCTAAAGACAAGTATTCAGATCTCACTTACTGTCTATCAGAGTATGTTTCTATTTGAACTTAATAGATATTTGTAAACTTAAATCATCCATCCATTCATGTACTCTACACTTACTGAGCCTTTCATGACATATTCCTACCATGTCTGTACAGCCTATTCTTATGTGTCTGAGTATTTATTACTATAGTTCAGTTTCTGGATTTTTAAGCCAAAATCAGTATCTTTGTATCACAGAAATAAAAGAATACTTGGCCAAACAAAGAGAGCTATTGGGGAAATAGGCAAGGAGGCAGGTGGAGAGAAAGAGGGAATCAGATGAAGAATAACAATTAAAGAAATACAAGGAAATAATGGGTGGGAGACAGCAAAAAACATGTGTAAATTGGGGAAGAGTGAAATAGTGAGCAATAAACCAGTGACAGAATAACATTGATCTTGTATCTTTGCTGGTCATGAATTCTACCTCTGTTATTATTTAATACTTGACAGAAAAAAAATCAAGCTAAATTTGCATTAATATCTCAACTCTTTCCTTATCCACTGTCCACCTTCCTTTTCTCTCCTATGATTACATTATAATTTGTTTCTGCTTTGCAGAGAATACATTCTTAAAGACTCATAGATAAACCATTAATAAATCCTACGTTGCTATGGGAACTAATAGAGATTTAATGGTCTAATTGCTCATGCAGAGGCTGTCCATCCACTTGGCTAGAATGGTGCCATGGAAATTCAAATATTGGATGAGTGATTGGACTTTAGGACCTCTTTCAATTCATAACTTTGAAGAGTTATAAATTAATAAAAGCTGAACCTATGAGTAACTTCTAAGAATATTAAGAAATGCATGCCAGATTTCCTTTTAGGCTATAAGTACCCAGGATCTGTTTTCTTCAAAATGACAATTTCTCTCAGGCCTTTTCCATTAGCTTTAGCTTTGAGGAAACAAATCATAGAACATTTACTGGAAGAATTTAATCATAGCTTATGATAATTCAATACAATATTTTCCAAATACATTGCTGCATAATTTATAATAAATAGGATTAATTATATATATTTAGTACATAACAATATGATTCTCTACTTCACTGGAATAAAAAATACCATTAATTTGATCCATTTGTCTAGTTGATTAATGTGTCTACTTCTTTGTCTATTCCCTTTAGCATTCAAAATAAGAAAGAGACTGTTAGTTATCAGGTAATTATAATTAAGCCCATACTAACTGCTATAATTAAAGAGAGAAAAGAATAATGACAATAGTAATAGCCAGCATACCTTAAATGCCTAATGTATGCCAGGGTTTATTCTAGGTGCTTTAGATTAATTATGCCTCATCCTTAAAACAACATTTAGAATTTACTATTATTATTTTATCAATAACTAGGAAGTGGAAGACCAGGAACTCAAATAGGAGTAATTTGAACAATAATTCATAGTAGTTGACTGGTGTGAGCTACAAGGTCATGGCTGTGAGCCAGAGGGACTGGTTTCAGACCTCAAGAAGGTTAATTCTAATGGGCAATAATAGTAAGAAGCGTCAAATATTATGACAAGAAGCACAAAGTACTCTGGTAGCAAGAACACCTTTCCTAGTGATGGGGAAGTTGGTGCTTGAAAGATAAATAGGACTTGGATTGCAAAGAGGCCAGAGTATGGGGGATATTTCAAGAAGAGGGGCTGGAAAGGGGAATAGAGGACAGTGCAGCACCTTCAAGGAGCAGGAAGGGCCTTGAAAGCCATGTCCAGGCATTTGGGCATTATTTTAGGGCCACTGAAATGTGAGCATGAGATGGCTGTGAGATTTTCTTTTGAGAACAAAAGAACTATTGGTGGTGTGAACCTGAATTGGGGGAGATCAGCACGAAGCAGGAGATCAATTAGAAGGCCACGGTAGTAACTCCAGGAAGACTGGCCTGGATTTTGCAGGGGTGAACGAGACGAGGGGCACAATGAAAGATCTATTAAGGAGGTAATAAGAGAGTGCCTACAGGTGCTCAGAGTGGGAAGGAGCTTTAGACTATGTTGTCCAAAATCCTTAATACAGATGAGGAAACCCGAGGCCCAGAGGCGAAAAGGGCCTGCTTAAGGCTATCTGGCTGATAGGAGAAAGACAATGTTTTTTTGAGTACAGTTGACATGCTAATGCTGCATTAGTTAATGTGTACAACTTAGTGATTTCACAAATTTATATATAATTTTACATTGACCACAAGTGTAGCTACCTTCTGTCCCAATTACATCACCAGTACATCACTGACTGTATTCTTTTTAAAAAAAAATTTTTTTTAATATTTATTTTTGAGAGAGACAGAGACAGAATGTGAGTGGGTTATGGGCAGAGAGAGAGGGAGACACAGAATCCAAAGCAGGCTCCAGGCTCTGAGCTGTCAGCACAGAGCCCGACACGGGGCTTGAACTCATGAGCTGTGAGATCATGACCTGAGCTGAAGTCGGACGCTCAACAGACTAAGCCACCCAGGCGCCCTCATCACTGACTGTATTCTTTATGCTGTGCCTTTTATTCCCTTGGATTATTCATTCCGTCACTAGCATTTCCTTCATCCATTTTGCCCAACCCTTTACCCCCTCCCCTCTGTGAACCATCAGTTCCCTGTATTTATAGGTCTAACTCTGCTTTTTGTTTGTTTATTCATTTTTTTAAGGTTCCACTTATGAGTGGAATCATATGGTATTTGTCTTTCTCAGACTGACTTATTTCATTTAGTGTAATATCCTTCAGGTCCATCCATGTTGTCTCATATGGCATGATCTCATCGTTTTTTATGGCTGTGTAATATTCCATTGAGCATGTATATGTGTGTCTGTGCATGCACCTTTATACACACCACATTTTCTTTTTCCATTTCTCTATTGATAGACATTTAGGTTGCTTCCACATCTTGGCTACTGTATATAATGGTGCAATAAACATAGGGGTGCAGATGTCCTTTTGAGTCAATGTTTTAATTTTCTTTGGGTAAATACCTAATAGTGGAATTATTGGATCATACAATTCTGGAATATATAATAGTGGAATTATTGGATCATATAATTCCATTCTGTTTACATCAGTAACTGTACCAATTTACATTCTTACCAACACTGCCCAAGGGTTCCTTTTTATCTACATCCTCACCAACATTTGTTATTTCTTGTCATTTTGATTTTAGCCATTCTGACAGGTATGAAGTAACATCTTATTGGTTTTGACTTGCACTTCCCTAATGATTAGTGATGCTGAGCATCTTTTCAAGTGTCTGTTGGCCATCTGTATGCCTTTTTTGGAAAAATGTCTATTCAGGTCATTTGTCCATTAAAAAAATTTTTTTTAACTTTTATTCATTTTTGAGAGACAAAGAGAGACAGGGAATGAGTGGGGGAGGGGCAGAGAGAGATGGAGACACAGCATCGAAAGCAGGCTCCAGGCCCTGAGCTGTCAGCACAGAGCCCAATGCGGGGCTCAAACCCACCAACTACAAGATCATGACCTGAGCTGAAGTAGGCACTTAACCGACTGAACCACCCAGGTGCCCCTCATTTGCCCATTTTTTTAATTGGATTGTTTTTTTCAGTGTTGAGTTGTATATGGTCTTTATATATTTTGGATATTAACCCCTTATCAGATACAGTAAAACCTTGGATTGCAAGTAACTTGTTCTGCGAGTGTTCCACAAGACAAACATTTCTAATACATTTTAACTTGATAAACAAGCTTTGTCTTGCAATACGAGTAATACATGACACTGAGCATCACATGATCACAACTGAGCCAATGGTTTTTCTCTCTCTCTCTCACTGTGGGATTGTGGGTGCTCGTCTCCCAAGCTCAGATGCCCAGTCTCAAGCTGAGGTGTTTGGCAAGAATCATTGATTTTTCAGAATATTGGAAGGTGCCCACAATTGGCACTAGTGTATTTTTTGTCACTTCAAAGCACCTATGGACAGTCCTTTGCTTTTCCATACAGGAATAAGCTTAGGGATGCTTCGCTTCATTCTAGGTCAGGCTGCCTGCAGATATAGACCCTTTCCTCTGCTGCCTTACTGCCAGTTACATTAAATACAGTATGTGACAGGACTTTATTCATACTTTAGTCAACATCTGTTAGTGATAGTGAAAGTCGTCCTACACAATAACCTTCCTCTCTCCCTCACACCAGCCATGAAGGTTTTCAAAGGTAAGTGCAGATTAATTTATTTTTCTTTATATTTTGTATTCTCTTTATTATTTTGTATTATATACAGTATTGTAATTATTTTTATTTGAATATTTTTAGGTTGTGGAATGAATCATCTGAGTTTCCATTATTTCTTATGGGGAAATTCGCTTTGATATATGAGTGCTTTGGATTACAAGCATGTTTCTGAAACGAATTATCCTTGCAAACCAAGGTTTTACTGTATATCATTTGCAATATCTTCTCCTATTTAGTAGGTTGTCTTTTGTTTTTTTATGGTTTCCTTTGTCATGCAAAAGCTTTTTGTCTTGATGTAGTCCTAATAGTTTGTGTTTCTGTTTCCCTTGCTTGAGGAGACATGTCTAGAAAAATGTTGCTACGGCCAGAGGAAGACTCTTTAAGTGCAGGTCTCCTAGAACCCTCTCCAGTGATATTTCCATTGCAATGTTTCACTCTCCAAAACCTACCAAATCAGTTGACATTTTTTTTCTTCCCGCCATAAGAAAATGGACTTAGATGGGCTTTCTACGCGTGCTATAGCGGTATAATCAAATCTGGCAGGGGCGCCTGGGTGGCGCAGTCGGTTAAGCGTCCGACTTCAGCCAGGTCACGATCTCGCGGTCCGTGAGTTCGAGCCCCGCGTCAGGCTCTGGGCTGATGGCTCAGAGCCTGGAACCTGTTTCCGATTCTGTGTCTCCCTCTCTGCCCCTCCCCCGTTCATGCTCTGTCTCTCTCTGTCCCAAAAATAAATAAACGTTGAAAAAAAAAATTAAAAAAAAAAAAAATCTGGCATGTAGGTGAGTGGTCAGATTTGTGAGGCTATTGTAAACAAGTGAGTGCTTTCCAAGTGGCAAAGAAGACTGCCTTTAGAGATTATCATTTTTTAATAATAAGTGAATAAATTAAGAACAAAACCAAGAAATTGAGATTTTTTAATGTCAATTTATTTTTGAGAAAGAGAGAGAGAGAGAGAGAGAGACAAGAAGAGACGGAGACAAGGAATCCGAAGCAGGCTCCAGACTCTAAGCTGTCAGCACAGAGCCCGATGCGGGGCTCGAACTCACAAACCTAGAGATCATGACCTGAGCCAAAGTTGGACGCTTAACCGACTGAGCCACCCAGGTGCCCCTAGAGTAGGGCTTTTCAAACTTAAAGGGCATATGAATTCCGGTGGCCTGGGATGGAGCCCATGATTCTGCTTTTCTAACAAGCTGCCAGATGTTGTTAATGCTTCTGGTCAACAGCACATACTGCACGGCCAGCCCTCACGTTTCAGTTTTTACTCCCTGGTTATAGGCATGGATAGTTAATCAGCAAAGCCAGGAGCCATCTAGGTAAAGTGGAACTGAAAAAGTCAGTCCTTCTGACTGGGAGGCATTTGCAGGGTGAAACAGGTCACTGAGTGGACAAGGCAACTCGTTGATACTCTATTGTGAAGTCATCTTCGGGAAAGGGTGGTTCCCACCACTGGAGCAACACACAGATGAGGCTCAGAGGCTCTAAATACAGGGGAAACACTAGCCATGTACCATCACAGTTGACAAATCGCCACGACACCCTGGGTGTCATCCTGGGAGCACAAGACTTTGCTTTAGGTGTTTCAGTTCAAATCCTGTTACTCGATTTATGATGCTATGTTACCCTTTAAAGATTCTGAGCCTTAGTTTTACTCAATTTTATACTTTAAGCTCCAGTTTTTGTCAACATTATGTTTAGAATTATTCAAAAAAGCTAATAAGATAATACACATGGAAACTCGGTTGCACAGCAGGTGTTCAAAGCATTAGAGGAATGTGTGCTTGAAAATCATGTGAGTGAATCTTTAAGCCTTGGAACTAACTATTATTTTTCTCATTCCAGGTCTAGAAAGTTTATAAGCCACTTCCATGTTGGGCAGTTAAATATAATTCTTTACACACAGAAATGGTCTATCAAAGAGTCGGAGAAGAATAGTGCACCTGCATGTTTCCAGGGGTGTATGGATTGTGAACCAGATTTAGATCTAGAAAGAACAGCAGGTAGATTTGATGAACTCCATGTGACAGAGGCAGAAAGCTCAGACTTTAAGAACTAAATTGAACAATTATGGACAGCGAGACTTAAAATTGGTGTACTTGGTGTAACAGCAAGCTTTCCCTACGGCGGTCACATCATTATGGTCAACACAGGCAGAGAAGGGCCGAGGTGGCAAAGGCAGGAGAGGATCTGATTTAGGAACAGAAAACGGCCATCTCCCTCAGCTACTTCAGGCTGAGGGCTTCCAAAACACAGGAGAGGAAAAGCTGGTAAATCAGCCCTCGTATAAAACTCACGTATCAGCAGGGATGTCGCTTAGTAATTTGGTGCAGTTTGATAATTTGAGGCAATATGCCGAAAGCCGGGTACTGTCATGGGGATGTAGGAGACACAAGGTAAAATGATGCAGCAATGCTCAGAGAACTTGCAAATACAGCAGAGGATATAAACATGGATACAGATGGGTAATATACAGAACATGAAAAGACAATAAGAGTGGGGAAGGAAACAAGGGAGATTGTATTCGGGAGGGGGAATCAAAGATTGTTTCATATAGGAAGTAGTACTTCCTTGAATCATAAGTCATTACATTTAAAATTAGAAGAGATCTTGGAAGTGATTTAGTCTTATCCTTCAGGCTGGTGAAAATGGTGAGGAAAGTTTGTTAGAGATAGTGTGAAGAATAGGACTTTTTCAGATAAATTCAGCAATTTTATTCAGTGAGAGCACTTGGTGCACAAGAAAAAGCAGTGAGAGATAAGGCAAAGGGATAGCTAGATTAGAGCAAAGGAAGGCAAGCCTTGAATGCCAGGCTAAGAACCTGAACATTGTTGACAGGAAACCATTCAAACAAGTGTTTGACAATATTCTGGGTTTTTAAAAAAATGTTTATTTATTTTGCGGGAGAGAACACAAGTGGGGAAGGGGCAGAGAGGGAGAGAGAGAGAGAGAGGGGAAGAGAGATAATCCCAAGCAGGTTCAACACCCAGTGCAGAGCCCGATGTGGGGCTCGATTCCATGACCCTGGGATCATGACCTGAGCTAAAATCAAGAGTCAGACACTTAATCGACAGGACCACCCAGGCAACCCTCAAAGGAGGGTTTGATGTGAACCTATGGTTCAAGTGCAGACAGGTGGTGCCCACGCTCTATCCCTTCCCACTGTTCCTTAATAATTAGTGCTTTTTGCAAGTCAGGGGAAGCATGAATACACAAAACCATAACCCTGGATGGATTCTTGTACATATGATCCCATAAGGAACATTCATAGTATTGGAAAACATCATTTTTTGTTTTTTTTTTAATTTTTTTAATTTTTTTTTTATTTCTGAGACAGAGAGAGACAGAGCATGAGTTGGGGAGGGGCAGAGAGAGAGGGAGACACAGAATCAGAAGCAGGCTACAGGCTCTGAGCTGTCAGCACAGAGCCCGACACAGGGCTCTAACTCACAGACCACGAGATCATAACCTGAGCCGAAGTCAGACGCTCAACTGACTGAGCCACCCAGATGCCCCAGAAAACATCGTTTTTAACATATATTGGAACCAAGTTATATCGAGGTGGGCAAAGCAGGGGAAGTACACAGACATGTAATATTTAGCATTTCACTACCTTATAGGTTAAAGAAATGAAATATACATCATGTTTCAGAGTATCTTTAGTTTCTGCAGCATTGCTGCAGATTTGTGACTTCATTGTTACAGTTGCCACAAGTGAACACAATTTGGAATTCTTGAAAACTGAAATCATCCTTTACCTCAATGAGAGGAGAAGCAATTTTCACTTATTTGCAATGCAGCCCAACTGGAATTATACTTCAAAATAAAATAAATATCTCCTGAGAAGACTGACATGAAATCACAATTTCTCCCTGATAAATCACAATCCTTTTGAAATGAACCTGACATACGATATTGAACCATCAGTTTCAAAAGAACCAGAAACACAATATGTCTATAATTGTCTTTTTTGTTTGAAGACAGTAAGATGCAACCCACTTATGTAGCTGGTGAGGTTAGCTCTCAAAAATTTTGCTTCCTAGACTGTTCATGTGTGGAGAATAATAGTTACAAAGCATAGGTTTGCGGCAAGTTCAAGAATCAATTTTTGGATGCATCCTTCAGAAATTCCACCAGGAGTTCACTAATTGTCTTTAAGTCCAGTAAACCCTTCATCATGGGGGGTGTTCTCTTATTCCTAGAGTTAATTCTGTCAGGGCTGCCTTGTTCATCCAAAGTGTCTCCATATTTCTTGACGGAGGTCCAGTGGGGTCTGGGAAGGCCAATGGTAAAACAGCTAGACTCCCAAATGCAGTAGCATTTAAAGCTAAGGTAGCAGGGCGCCTGGGTGGCGCAGTCGGTTAAGCGTCCGACTTCAGCCAGGTCACGATCTCACAGTCCGTGAGTTCGAGCCCTGCGTCAGGCTCTGGACTGATGGCTCAGAGCTTGGAGCCTGTTTCTGATTCTGTGTCTCCCTCTCTCTCTGCCCCTCCCCTGTTCATGCTCTGTCTCTCTCTGTCCCAAAAATAAATAAACGTTGAAAAAAAAATTAAAAAAAAAAAAGCTAAGGTAGCAAATACCTGCTGAGCTTATTACCTTACTTTCACTTACATTGCTTTTTTTAAATTATTATTATTATTCTCCACAAATGGGCTGGAATTGAGCAATAAGAACTGCTGTGATTTTTTTTTTTTTTAATTTACTGAAGCGCAATTTGGGGCCTGAATATTTCATTCTTTTACGACATTCATACTTTCTACTGCCTTTCTCCCCTGAAACCCATTAACAAAGAGAAAAAGCATGGCCATTTGTTGTTACTCTGTTTCACTTGCCATTATGAGTTGTGGGTGAGAACCAACCATCAGTCCATAACGCTGCTTCTTTAACTAAAATCTTAGGCTTTTTCTTGGGGCAGCCCTCTGCTGGGGGCTTGATGATTCATCTGCTGAATACAGGCTGCAAGAAGCAAATACCACAGGAGTCACTGGAGGTTGGGCCTTGGTGTCAACATGCAGGAAAGCTGGGGCCAGAAGATGCATGGTCATTATCCCAAACATGAGTAATGCAGGGTCCTTGCAGGTGTTATTTTTAGGGTGTTGTTGTTTTGTCTTCTGGTGGTAAGAAAAAGGAAAAAGGGCAGTGCAACTTAGCCTGCTCTTTCCAAGCTCGCAGGGGAGTCCCTTCCTCAAACACCCTTCGCTCTCGGTGGTATAACGAGACATGCCTTGGTGGCACCGGAGGGGACCTTCTCTTACTTTACTTTTGGGCCCCAGTTAAGTGAGACAGGACTGTATGATTATTCCATTATTTTAGCAATTTCAGCACTTGCTGCTTTGAGGACAGTGTGGGATCCCTTTGCCCCTCATTTCTTTGGTGGGCAGGGGATGAGACTAGAATGTTTTGAGGGGTGCCTGGGTGGCTCAGTCGGTTGGGTGTCTGACTTCGGCTCAGGTCATGATCTCGTGGTTTGTGGGTTCGAGTCCCAGGTCGGGCGGGCTCTGTGCTGACAGCTTAGAGCCTGGAACCTGCTTCAGATTCTGTGTCTCCCTCTCTCTCTGCCCCTCTCTGCTTGCACTCTAACTCTCTCTCCCTCAAAATAAATAAACATTAAAAAATTTTTAAAAAAGAATGTTTTGCAAAGCACATATATATATAATAAATATATTATATAATTATATAAACAGCATATAATTTATATATAATTATACATAAAAGGTCTATTATTTATATATAACAAAATATATAAATAAATAAGTGTGTGTATACACACACAATACACACACACGCACTTTATCCTACTTCTTCTAATAATGCTCTTTACCCGGACCAGAAGACTCTAATTACAGAGATGTGGGCATATGAGTAAAATTTAAGCCTCAAGTAGCATAAACTTATATAATTTAAAATACCAAACCTCAAAGTTTGGGATAATTTATTGCTTTTCAAGTTGCAGAACGGCAGAATAATCTACCGAGGACATGCACTGCTATTATGCATTGTTCTAGACAGCCTGGCACCATATTAATGAGGCATCAGAGCACTAGGTGATTCACTAAAAAACCTCTGTGTTTAGTACTTTTTGTTAACATGCTACAAGTTCTACTTTACCAATATCAATTTCATAAGTGCTCTCTGTCCCAGATAAATAAATTCTTCCAAGTTGGATTTGGCTGGTATGTTTCAGCTGAGCTGTTTCTGTCCCTGCTATTTTGACATTTGGCTGAGTTTTGTTTCAGGCATGTCAAAAGCCTGCCCTAGGGAGATAAGGATTAATTTACTGAAGAAAACTTACAATGCAGAAACCAAGCAGAAATTTTCAGAACCTGTTGTTCATGTCAGTTCAAAATGATTCATTTTAGTGAAACGGTTTTTCCCCTAAATGGAGATACCAAAGTATATTTTGTGAAATAGAGAAAAGTAATGATTATCCATGTGTTATGGGCATGTGGTTAATTATAAGTTAGAACAGGATGAGAGGAAATCCTGCTTAGATATAATTCCATTTAGTATTATGTCAAGCCATACGAAATTGCTAATATTCGAACAAATACATCTTTGAAACTGGATACTTTGAAAATAAAAGCCAATTAGCTTCAGCCCTTCCATTTGGGTACCTGTAGTTTGTCACATTCTAAGGCTGTGCACTGTATTTATAGGGGCTCCGAGCCAGCCACTTATCATAGCATATTGAGACACACTAATAGGCCCTGAGTTGAAATATAAAAATATTAAACAGATATAACAGATGATAAATTAAAAAATAATCCTTTCCACGAGTCCTAATATTTTAATAAAAAAACTACATGATCATGATACCATAATTAGGTTCAATAAGTAAGAAAAAATTAACAACGGAAGAAATAAACCGTCATAAGTCCATCACTCAGAGGTAACCACTGTGCACTTGCTGGATCCAGCAATCATAGTCTGAGTCAATGACTAGTGGAAATATTTTCAATGATATAAGCAACTAAAATCGGGTGTTATAAGCATTAGTATTTAGGAAACACATATTCTGCTTCTCATGTTACTGAGCCATTATCTCTCACTAGGGCCTAGTTATTTCTTCTAACCTTGCAATGCTGATTAGAACCTTTCTCAGAAATTCTGAATCAGGACAGAGAAGAAACAGTGGTGATGTGGAAGTAGGGAATATGAGAGAGAGAAAAACTGACAGAGGTAAAGAGGAATTTTTTTTTAACGTTTATTCATTTTTTAAAAAATTGTTTTAATTATTTTTTTAAATTTTTTTTCAACGTTTATTTATTTTTGGGACAGAGAGAGACAGAGCATGAACGGGCGAGGGGCAGAGAGAGAGGGAGACACAGAATCGGAAACAGGCTCCAGGCTCTGAGCCATCAGCCCAGAGCCTGACGCGGGGCTCGAACTCACGGACCGCGAGATCAGGACCTGGCTGAAGTCGGACGCTTAACCGACTGCGCCACCCAGGCGCCCCATATTTTTAAAAAATTTTTTAACGTTTTATTTATTTTTGAGACAAGGAGAGACACAGCATGAACAGGGGAGGGTCAGAGAGAGGGAGACACAGAATCTGAAACAGGCTCCAGGCTCTGAGCTGTCAGCACAGAGCCCGACGCAGGGCTCGAGCTCACAGACGGCAAGATCATGACTTGAGCCGAAGTCGGCCGCTTAACCAACTCAGCCACCCAGGCGCCTCTAACGTTTATTCATTTTTGAAGGAGACAGAGAGAGAGAGAGGGAGAGGGAGAATGAGTGGGGGAGGGGCAGGGGCAGAGAGAGAGGGAGACACAGAATCTGAAGCAGGCTTCAGGCTCTGAGCTGTCACCACAGAACCCGACGTGGAACTCGAACCCGTGAGCCGTGAGATCAAGAGCTGAGCCGAAGTGTGATCCTTAACCAACTGAACCACCCAGGTGCCCCGAGGTAAAGAGGAATTATATGAAGAGATTGACAAGAAGAAAAAGAGATGCTTTGCTAATTCATTCACTAAGAAACTATGGTCAACCTTAGCTGAAATTCAAAGGAACCACAGATGTATATCCCATGCAGTGCAAAGCTGCATCAGTGTTAACATTAATAAATAAATTCTTTTTGAAAGAATGACACAGTACTAACCAAGCAGGGACTGCATGTGTCATGTCAGTTCAGTTACACAAAAATTCTTATAGTTTTTCTTTGCTTTAGTTTTTAAGGTAGATGAAAATTGTGCTTTGTAAAACTCTTCCAAATCATATAAAATCGTGTCTTAGGAGCCATTATTTGAAGGGTTAAGCTGACATACTTCTGAAAGGTCTGTTATATTTTTGATGGTTACAACTACTCTTATCCTCTGATAGTTGAGAAGGTCTATAACCTCATTTCATCTTCTTATCTACAAGTTTTCGTTATGGGAGGTGCTCCCTATATGATAGGGATTGAATAAGCTGATCAGATCTTTTCAGTTTATGGCAGTTGAACTAGAGAGAATTTAGGGACACTGATTTCCCTGCTATCCAAAAGTAGAGGCTTCTTATGAAACCTCTCCTTAGCCGAAATAGCATAAAGTGAAAAAGCAATTAGCATTGATTTATATGGAGATTTTTTGAGCATTCCCAGACCCCCAAAACAACCTCTCTTAGGCTTCTCTGATACCTCAGGACACATCTTGCTAATGGATGCACAAAATAAATGGAGATAAAGCACAGATGGTCACAGACACTGTTCAAAGCTCCGGTGGCTGGATGCTGAGATGTTGAGTGTGGTTCCTGGGGAAGAAACTTGGCGGGACCCCTCTTAGATAACGCTGGGTGGGCACTGCCTCTACAGAAGATTGCTGCAAAACAAAAACTAAATGCTAATTTTGCTTTTCGCCTTTTTTTTTTGAAAAAGGAAAATTCTCTTCTAATTTCCTTTGGTTAGCGAAAACAGGTACTAATGCAGGTCTTTTGCAAAAGCAAAGTGGCAAAGCAAAACTTGAACTTTTGAAAAGCAGGGGACACCAGTAGTAGCTTTTATGTTTCTGTGGACAATGTTTGATGTTCAAATGGACTTGCAGACCCCTGGCAAAAAGTTTCCCTCTCTTCCAGGAAATATTGATGTTTGCTACTTTTGTATTTACCTGAGAGAAAATAAAGTGCTTACTTGCCCTCAGTTTCTTCACCTTTACTTGTATGAAAGATATTCCACCAAAACCAATTTACTTTTAGTGTTACTTTGTTGCTTGTGGATCAAAACTAAAAATGCTGAATAGAAACCAACATGTATTTTGAAATTTAATATGAAATGGGAAATTCGTGCATCGGAATATGAGGTATTTCATTTGGGTCTACATCTGGTTTTCACCTGATAAAGCAATCATTTTTAAAAAATGTTTATTTATTTGAGAGAGAGAACACGTGTGCCGGTGTGGGAGGAGCAGAGAGAGAGGGAGAGAGAGAATCCCAAGCAGGCTCCGTGCTGTCAGTGCAGAGCCAGATGGAAGGCTCGTACTCACAAACCGTGAGATCATGACCTGAGCTGAAGTCAAGAGAGCTTAACTAACTGAGCCACTCAGGCACCCCAAGGCAATCATTTTTAAGTTGTTCAAGGTCTCTGGCAGTTACGCTAAAATTTGGTAGAATTTATAATAGAAATAAAGGAAATAATTCTGTAGAGGATGTTTTTTGAAGTTTATTTATTTATTTTGAGAGACAGAGAGAGAGAGAGAGAGAGTGAGAGAAAGTGGAGGAGGGGCAGAGAATTCAAAGCAAACTCCAAGCGTAAAAGCCTGATGTGGTACTTGACCTCACTGTGAGATCATAACCTGAGCTGAATTCGGGAATTGATAGCTTAATGGACTGAGTTACCCAGGTGTCCCTGTGAAGGACATTTGTACCGCACCACTCATTTTCAAATAAGCAACCTTTGTGCAAACTGGGTAAAAAGAAGGACCCCGTGATACAGGCACACACAGGAAATGCAGCCTCTGCACAGTGACCCGGAGACCAGCTATATATGTTCAGTATAGAGGATTTTGGAGGATTTTCAAACTTAATATACAGGAGGACATTTAGTCTTGAAAAAAGAAAAAAAATAAGGTGCTGTGTTCAAGGTCACAATGAACATTAATTTACACACACTAAACAAGCTTGCATGGTCACGGAATATTAGCCAAGATTGCCATGTGGTCACACGTAGCACGAATATGGAGAGAACGGCAAATGCGTCTCTAGGTTGAGGAAACAGCTTTAAAAGGAACGATTAAACATTAGTGAACAGTTTCTGAACTAATATATAGTTGTGGGGTTTTTTTTGGTGAAAAGTATAACACCTCACCCAAAGTTTTTCTAAAATATGAATACTTTTCATTCTAAAGTAAAAAGCCAAATAAAAGAGAAATAATCCCTTTGAAAATGATCTCAATTTGTAGTCATGTAGAAAAACCATGAGTTTCTTATTGTATTTTCATGTGTTTTGATATATGCATCCATGTAAGACCCATTTCATTGAATGATAGCAATGATTACATCCACTAACATTATAAGGGCTTGAGGGGCACCTGGGTGGATCAGGTGGTTAAGCGTCCAACTTCGGCTCAGGTCACGATCTCGTGGTTCCTGAGTTCGAACCCTGTGTCGGGCTCTGTGCTGACAGCTCAAAGCCTGGAGCCTGCTTCGGATTCTGTGTATGTGTCTCTGTTCCTCCCCTGCTCGCACGCTGTCTCTCTCTCAAAAATAAAGATTAAAAAAATTAAAAAAAAGAAAAGAAAATTCTGTCCTCAACGAAGCTAAATCTTTACTAGGATCATTGGAGAATTGGCTTCAGAGAGGTCCTATTATTAACGCATAACACACACCCCACCCCATGCACTGCTGACTTGAAGAGGTATTTGTCACATCTTATCCTTGCAGTAACATTTCAGAACACTTTTGTCTGAAATTTGACTTACTGTCCTTCCTCGACCTCTCTGCAGAATCTGATTCTGGTTAGTGCTCCTGAGTCCTCTTCCCTTGGCGTCTATCACACTACAAACTTCTGACTCATCTTCCAGCCACTCCTCTGTCTTCTCTGCCTCCCCTTGCCATCCTCCTTGTGCCTGTTTTATTAATTTTTTTTTATATTCAAGTTCTAAATTCTCATTTTTTCCCTCTTGTTATCTCCATAGGTGACCACATCTGGGACTGTGGTTTATTTACCAACCATCTGTGTGCTGAACACTCTAGAATCTGGTTTTCTAATCCCGACACCTCCTCTGAGCCCCAGACCAGCATATTTAACTGCCTCCTTGAAATACCTGCTCGAATATCTGAAAGGCATTTCAAACTCAAGGCTCTTAAAACAAACTAAAAATCAACACCTTGTCCCTAACCCTAATCTCTATTTGGTATTACCCCATTTCAGAAAATGTTCCACCATCCGTCTGGAAATGTACAATCTGGAAATGTGGGGTCATCTTCAATTTCTTTTCACCCTCACCTTCTCTTACCAAATTGAACTTATGTCCTGTGGTTTTTATCTCCGGAACATGTCTGATTCTGCTCAAATTTCCTCTTCTCTTATTTGCCATAGATTTCTAGAGTGTATTATCTTCTCATGCTCTCCCAGCTAGTCTCTACACTGTATTCAGAAAATATTTCCAGTATATAAAGCTGATAATGTTGCTCTCTGCCTCGAACCCTTCACTGGATACCTGGTATACCTGGGATAAGGACAGATGTAACTTTATGTGGCCTGCCTTAGTGCTCACATCATTTTAACCTTGATAATCTTTCCAGCTTCATCTCCTTCCACATACCATCTTGCTTTCCTGTATTCCAGCCAGACAGACCTTCTTTAAGGTTCTTAACTGGAATGTTCTCCCTCCCACCTTGAGATTTGTGCATGTGCTCTCTTCTCTAAGGGGTCTTCCTGCTCCAGCCCCTTCTTTGCCCATCCTTTAAGCTGGAACATGTGTATGTCCTCATCATGTTGATCTCAAATCCTACTACAGTGACTGGTACATGGTAAGCCCTCAAGAGATCTCTTTGGAATGGATGAATGAATGATTGAGAGATTCATGAGATTGAAAAGAACTTGAAAAATATGAACTGATCTGTTCAGATGGTGTGTCAGATACTCCTTATTATCCTTAATATCCAATTTCTACAATAATCCCTGACTTTTAGTGGGTATATGAATTGGAGAAGATTGCGTTTAGCAGCTTTCTGTGCAGCCATATACGGCTATAGGACCAATTCCTGGTTATTGGGATATAAGAGAAAAGTGCACCACTTCCAAAGTGTTCTTAAAGGAAAGGAATGTGCTTTGTTTCAATGATCTTCTCCTTTCTTCTGGTGGAAATGTGAATGGAAATGCCAAAATTCCAGCATTTATCCTAGATCATGAGGTGACTATGAAAATGGAAGCCATGAATGGAGAAATAACAAGATAGAAAGAGCCTGAGTTCCTGGCAGCAGGGATGTAAACTTCTTTCTTATTTGGCAATAAGTCGAACCTGAATCTAATTAATTTTTTCTCAGAACCCTTGATTTTAAAGAACTTTTTTATTATAAAATAATTTTAAGTTATAAGAAGGTTACAAGCATAGTACAAAAGAATCCCAGAGAGTGTTTACCTAGATTTACCAATTGCTAACGTTTTGCATTTTGTTTCATTTGTTCTGTCTGTCTCTTTATCTGTCTGTCTATCCATCCATCCATCCAAATATATATATAATTTCATTATAAAATACATTTTAAAAATTTAAACCATTTGAGAGTAACTTCCATAAATCATGACCCCATACTCCTTACTTGACATGTGCATATTTACTAAGAACAAGGACATTCTCTCATATAACCACAACATACTTTTCAAGTTTAGGGTATTTAATATTGACACAATACTATTACGTAAAACTCAGCCCATATTTCAATGTGAGTGTGCTAAGAATCACCATGTTATTTTAAGTATCATGCACCCTCGCAACTGAATCATTTGTAGTAATGGTTCTGAAATCAACTTGTTCTAAAAACAATGATGTGGTTGTCTTCAAATTTCACTCAGTCCTTTGTTAAAGCACTTGATCTTAAAAGCGCTACCCAGAGGAACAGTTGCTTAGACAGCAAAGAAAGGGTCCAAACTGTCTGCCTCCTACTGTTTGTAAAACAAAGGAAATCCACCATACCCAGACCTCATTCCTAGAAACCCTAAATTTCCCTCTCCTATTCAGGGGAGACGCTTATTGCAAAACAGATTTTTACAGCTATTGTGAGAACCACAGTCGTTACCTATGTTGATAAGCACAATCTTTCATTTATAAACATGAATGTGTACAAATAAGAATAACCAGGGGCCAACAGAAATTGAGGAAAACCAAAGCCTTCATGTACAAGGAGAAGGCTGATTAAACAGAACTAATCCTAGAGGATTAGTTAGAACCTCTAAGATTAGAGGTACCTAGAGGAACCCAAAATAATGCAACAAAGAGAATTTTAAAAGTCATAGAGGAAGAACAAATTGCTATGATAAAGGGATAGTCTGAGATGAAGAAAACATTCTTAGAAATTAAAACCATGATAGCTGAAATTTAATACTTTAATGAAAAGTCTAAATAATAGAATTAATTTGGCTGGCAGCATCTCCCAAAACATAAGACATAAAAGACAAAAAATATAAATGTAATAGAAAATTTATGAGAAATAGAGATTAAATTCAGGATATCCAATATTCATTTTCCCAGAAAACAAGAAGAGAGACTAAAGGAGGAAAAAAATCTCCACCATTTTTGTTCTATTCTATCATGTGAACATTTAAGAGCCTAAGACACACAACCAAATTAAGAACAGCTTGTCTGGGGGGTAACGTTAGCACTATATCCAATATACACAATGATTTGAAGAACCAGTTTTCTGACATAGTACAAAGTGTTAAACAAATAATAAAAAAATATTTCTCTGAGCTGAAAAACGACTTTAGCTGAAAAAAAAACTCACAAAGTGCCAAAGCATAATAAAGTAATAATAATAATAATAATAACAATAATAAATCCCCTATAAGTATTGTTAGATTTAGCAAATAAAAATACATACATTTGAGGCAGAGAGAGAGAGTTTTAGTTTATTGTTTACCTGAAATTATACTGGCTAGAGGGTCTGGTACCTTGTCTAGCCACCTTAACTCCAAATCTATATACATTTAGATGAAACTGAGATAAAATCGTTGAACTCCAAGGATGAGACAGTTCCAGAAATGAGCATGGAAAGATGTGAAGAACCCTAAATGAGTCACCACAATGGAATGACTCTCAGGTGGGTATCAGACTTCTCTGGAACACAGGAGGCTATGTTTGGAAAGATCTAGAAAGTTGAGACAAAGAATTGGGAACCTAAAGTCCTCTACTGGTCAAAGTGTCATTTAAATGTGAGGGTGAAATAAAGTACTCTAGGAATAAAAACAAACTTCTATGTAAGGACATCTTAATGACAACATATCAGAAGAATTTCAATTAAAACCAGGAACTAGAAAATTAAGAATATTATCACCCATAGTTCTCGTTATACACATACAAAGGAGACCATATAATTAAAAAGTGTAGTAAATATTGCAGAAGAAGAGATAAAGCTTACAATTTTCATAAGTATGACTGTCCAAGAAAAATTCCAAGATAACTAATTAAAGAATTATTAGAACTAATATAATAATGTAATGCAGTGATTATATACAAGAAATACATGCAAATATTAATAGTTTTTCAATACGTCAGCAGGATCCAATTAGAAGTTTTAATGAAATTTGAGATCTCATTAAAAGTGGAAAACAGTGAAAAAAACTTAGGAATAAGCTTAGCAAATATCGTATAAGACCTTTAAGAAGAAAAGTATAAAAACGGTGTGAAGTATAATGATGAGGTTTGGGGGGTGACAGTGGGGTTAGTGGGGTCTTCAGCCGATGACAAGAAAGAATTCTTGAAGACATCTTTGGTGCAAAAGCTGATTTTATTAAAGCACAGGGACAGGACCCTTGGGCAGAAAGAGCTGCCCTGGGACCATGAGGAGAGACTGGTTATATCCTATGGGATTGGGGGAGGTAAAGCCCAGGGGAAGTTTCCAGTGAGATTTCCATATGCTAAAGAAGACTCACAGGATACTGGTGGCCTAGCTATTGTCAAGGTAAGGTTGTTTTTTTCCCTTGCAAAGCATTAGCATTAAGATAGTAGGGAGTTCCTGATGAAACGTTTTACGCTACCTGCCTCAAGTATTTGCCAATGGGCTGCAGGTTATAAGGAAATTTAATTTTATCTGCCATTGCCTTCTGTCTTTGTTCCCCACATCATATAAAAAAGACTTCAATAAATGGAAACACGCTACATTCTAGTATGAAAAAGATAATCATTTTGATGATGTCAGTTTTCTTCAAATTAATTGAAAAGTACATGATAGGGTGCCTGGGTGGCTCAGTCGGTTAAGCGTCTGACTTCAGCTCAGGTCAAGATCTCACGATCCGTGAGTTCGAGCCCCGCGTTGGGCTCTGGGCTGATGATGGCCCAGAGCCTGGAGCCTGCTTCCGATTCTGTGTCTCCCTCTCTCTCTGACCCTCCCCCATTCATGCTCTGTCTCTGTCTCAAAAATAAATAAACGTTAAAAAAAAAAAATTTTTTTAAAAAAAGAAAAGTACATGATATCACAAGTCAAAATCCACCCACCCCCCTCTATAGTTTATAGAATTTAAGAAGCTGACTTCATTTCTTTGGAGGGGTAAATGCATAGGAAGAGTGGCATTTGATAAAAGAGGACACTTACTCTAACATTTATCAGCACCAGTGCTGTTAAGTTACAGTTAGAAAAATGCAGTATTAGTGGAGGAATGAACAACTGAACAACAAAACAGAATCAAGAAGCTATAAAGAAACCCATGTGTATATCAACATCTATTTTAGAATACATTCATTATTTCAAATCAATCAAGGAAATAGTGGCTAGTACAACAAATGATATAACATTCGAGGGGAAAAGATTTCTAACTCAAATTGTGCACAAAATGAATTGCAAATTGATCAAATTTTAAAGAAAGCAGTTTAGCAGAGGCTCCAAGCCTGGGCTCTGGAACATTTCCTGGACTCACACATACCAACAAGTTAGATAACCGTTCCATGCGGCTGGCTCAGCCTCCTTACTTGAAATTTGGGGATATTCATACCTTCCCTGTAGAGTTGTTATTAAGAATAAATGTGCTAACATTTTTTTTTTAGCATGCCCGGTTTTTCCTTCTTTATTGAATGCCTTTCAAGCTGTAATTACACTTGAAGGTGATGAGTTAGAAAGGAGAGGTGCACTGAAGGCATAAGGCTGCTCGTAGACTTGGCTCTAGACAAGCGACGGAGAGAACTGAAGCTTAAAAAAAGCATTAGTGGAGCAGCCCGAAGGGCAGGTGGGTGGGCCACATGCCCCCTCCCCCTGGAAAGGCCTGTCACATACTAAGTGTTAACTAAACTTAAAAAATAAAGCTTGTGTATAGGATAAAATCACAGACAGAATAACAAACAGGCAAAATGCCACAGAAGCACAAGCAAACATAAAGATGACAAAGGATAGCTTTCGGTATTTGTAAAGAGCCTCTACAAGCCAAGAGGTGGGTAGCAATGAATTATGGAAAAAATAGACAAAAGATACAAATCAAAGAAAAATGAAAGCCAAGCAGTTCAACCTTATTATAATCTCTAGTAACTGGAAAACACAAACTTAGACATTAGTGAAATGACCGCAGCTTTAGCAAGGAAGCACTTCATGCCTGAGGGAGGAGAGGGACACCTATCCGGCCTCCCAGATGAGACCAGGTGACCTGTGGAGTGACAAACATTTGCACTGAATGGCTTGGGCAATGGGGTCCCAGCTCACCTTCACCATTACACTTGAGCTGCCTGGCCCGGTCACCATTCCCTAAATTCCCTAAAGACTCTACACATTCCCTTAACACCTATTGATATTTCCTCTGGTTGATATGCCCTGCTTCTGTTTCTTCATCTGGGAATATTCTCTGTATCTTTCAACACTCAGCTCAAATGTTTTCTCTCCTGGAATATTTTCCTTAGTTCTCAGGGGAGAGTCTCCTCGTTCATGCACCCATTATTTTGTTGTTTATGTATCGACTATGGGTTGCACACCATCTTCTGACTTGTTTTATCCTTCTGTGTGCATATCTCCCAAACGATTGCAAGCTCCTTAAGAACCAAAGCTATTACTAGTTTATTTCTCTGCACATAGTAGAGACCAGCACATAGTAGAGACTTAAAAATATATTTGTTGGGGCGCCTGGGTGGCGCAGTCGGTTAAGCGTCCGACTTCAGCCAGGTCACGATCTCGCGGTCTGGGAGTTTGAGCCCCGCATCAGGCTCTGGGCTGATGGCTCAGAGCCTGGAGCCTGTTTCCGATTCTGTGTCTCCCTCTCTCTCTGCCCCTCCCCTGTTCATGCTCTGTCTCTCTCTGTCCCAAAAATAAATAAACGTTGAAAAAAAAATATATATATATATATATTTGTTAATGATGAGTGAGTATTTGTTTAAAAATACTTCCTATCTGGGGCACCTGGGTAGCTCATTCGATTAAGGGTCTGACTTTTGATTTCATGGTTCATGAGTTCAAGTCTCAAATCAGGATCCATGTTGACAGTCTGGATCTTGCTTGACAATCTCTCTCTTTCCCTCTTTCTCTCTGCCCCTCCTTTGCGCTCTCTCGGTCTCCCTCTCTCTCAAAAATAAATAAACTTAAAAAAATAAAAATACCTCCTTTTTATTTTCATGGATAATTATTAATTGATTCCACAGTCTTTAACAAATTCATTCCTACTTCAACCATAATCATATATATGATATAAAAATGTTAAATGTTAAAGGAAAATAGGATATTTTTACCATCAACCAATGTTACTTTTTTACTTCCATCTTTATTCTCTTTTGGAAAAGTCTTTTCAGAACAAACTACACTGTCAAATGTGTGAGTTTTGATGTTCTGTAAATACAAGATTTAAAATAGAATGTGCTGTATGTAAATAAATAAGAATAAATTTCACTGAAAAGTAAATACATAATGTCACATTCCATATTCTTGCAATACTTATTTAAGAATATTCAGTTACAACTTAAAGCACCAGAAAAAAATGCTGATAATTAGAAATGCTGTCCAGCAAGTCAGAGATGCATCTTTTTGTAGGTTGCCTATTCTACTAGGCTGCCCTATTTTAAAAGGCTAATGAATTCCCTTTAGATGATCAGACTTCTCTAACTTGTGCCCTTAAATTCTCAGTTGAGGAAGGATAAAAGCAGAAAGACAGTATGAAACTACAATAAGTTGTCTCCCTGGCATCTTCTCTGATCATCAGTATTCATGGCATTGACTCTGAGTCATCTAAATGGGTTAGAGAGGTAATTAGGATATTGACAGGCAAAAGCAATGGATGTGAGTGAACCTCTGATTATCCTATTACTTGCCTTTACCAGCATGATGCTGAAAGCCAAGAAGCAACTCTAAAACCAAATGAATCTGAGATGTCATTGCACATAGGTAAAAAAATTAAAAAACACTTCTAGGTCCCCCAAATAATACTACAGATGTGAATGAATCAAAATGTTTTCATTCGTTCTGAAGCTTAAGAAAGTAGTAAAATTGGGTCTATATACAGAATAGCAAATAACACCTGATTTTCTACAAATATTTAAGTATTTAGTAATGTCCGCCTATTTTTCACACAGTAGGCCAATATTGGTTTTACCATACCCCACCTCAGCTTACACTTCTGTAAGAAATAAACTATAATTAAATATGGAAAATATTTCTGATCATAAGCTCCTTCATATTTTACTGTTTTATTCCTTCCATCTTAACACCTTGCAAAGCATAAACTTAAAAGATAATTAATGGTCTAATTTTACAAGATGAATACATTATTAAAACTCTGGGAAACATCGGGGAGCATTGGGCCCAGCCATCTTATTTCAGGTAAGTAGAATCAGTTGCCTCGGAAAGGAGAGGGATTTACCCAAGGTTCACAGCAATTAGAGAGAAGTAGGGCAAGAGCTCTGCTCTCCCGTCCCCCAGCCAGAGGCACATTCCCATCAAGTGACCCTTCCCCCAAGTCTTTGCTTCAATTTCTCTAAAATGATTCTCCCCTCAAAATGTGCAATATTTTCTCTTTCTTAATGTCCCTTAAAAAGTTAAGCAAACAAATAACAAATACCCTTTGCATAGCAATATCATAGTCTTTGAGAATTAGGGAGAGAGGATGTACAATAGGGCATCTAAATCAATAGGTGATAATTATCTCATTATTACACTGGAAGGGAAATATTCTTCGGTTTTATGCAGCACAGGATTCACATCTTTAATCCATATCTTCTGGTAACATGGTAGCATGTTTTGCTCTGCCTAATCACTAAACATTTAACCCTGTTTTAAATATGTAAAATCTGACTGCCCAGTTGTTCGTTTACTATGACAAATATTTCTTACATCTTTTATTATTTACATGGTGGGAAATACTCAAAGGATGTTGTAATTAGTCACTAATGAGATGGGCCCCCAAACCTGGGCCTATATCTCCAGGCTGTTGCTTTATAACCATGTGGTTTAGGCAAGTCACTTAATCTTTCTAAGCCCAGATTTCCTTCTGAAAAAATGAAAATGCTACAACTTGGAGGAATGGAAAAAAACGTATTTAGGCTGAGCTTTATTCCATGGCTATTTTCTTAGGTCAAATATTGGCAGTGTTACTTGGTTCAATCTAATATATAAAAAATTTTGGCACATAGCAGACACCCAATTATAGCTAATATAATTATTACAGTTCTTTTTCAAGGTATTTTTTGCAATTTCATTCATTATAAAGCCATATTTGCACCAACCCATCATCTTAATAGTTACGTGCTGGGTACCACGTGTGAGTTTTTGATTGCCTCAAGTGCCTCAAAAAAACAGTTTAAAAAAAAAGTAAAAAAAAAAATTCATTTCATGTGGTGGTAATGTCCCTTTTTCCCTCTCTTTGCAATTACGTCAGACAGAGGTGACAATGAATGACAATTCAAAAAGTATCTTAATTCTTTAGTTTGGCCATATCCAAATCCTACTCCCTGGGGTAAGTTATTTTGGAATTGTTGCAAAGATTTGTTTAGCAGCTCTGTGGCACAGAAAGTATCTGAAATGGAAACATTCTCTTTTTTTTATTAAATGGAAAGCTTCACATTTATTTCATTGTTCTCTGATCTCTAGATACTAATAATATTAGCCACAATTAAAAAAATGTTATCATGAATCAGGGATGGTCCTAAGTATATCACATACTCTCAACAATTCCATGAGGTAGGTGCTAATATTGCCCTGCTTCAAAAATGAACTGAAGCAAGACGCTGTAAGAGTGCCGACAAAATGGACTCCACCTTTGGCCCTCCCTTCCTCAGGGCTTTGTGTTCCAGGCCCCCTTGGAGGTTAATGTATACCCTGACCAGAATGTAGGAAGGCTTGCTCTGATCTTCCCTAACGTTGTTTAGATAATTAGTAGAGGTGACATAGTTTCTTCACCCACCTTTCTGGCACACAGGTGGCCCCACAGGTCTGTTGAGTGGTAGATCCTTTGGTGTCACCACAATGCCCTCTGCACATCACCTGCTCTACAAAATCTGTGGACTACGGTCTGGACTTTGGGGTGAATAGCTGTGCAGCGTCATTACCGGCCCGATCCCCTGAATCGGTAAGTTACCCTGAATAAAACTGTTGAAACCGTATGGAGTGGTCTGCTTCATTTTCTGCTCTCAGAGTGCCTTCTGAGTTTGGAGGATACTTTACTGTCTCTCCTCTATCTTCCAACAGAGAGTGATTTGCCAAGATCACAGAACTAGTAAAGGCCAGGCTCGAGTTTGACGCTAGGCAATCTGATGTCTGAACTTCGTACATTCTTTTGTTTCACACTAGGTATCACAAAGCTTTAGAGTAGTATTTCAGTAATGGTAAATAATACAAATAATTGGAAGTGGGGAACAGATACAGACTCCAGAATAAACACTTTGACACCATGGTGATACAGAACAATGCACTCTTTTATTTTCGTTTTCTACATCCCAGGCAACGAAATAATATCTAACCCACAAATCAAACCTACCTATACATCGGTTTTTGGAGTCTTCTCTCTTGGACCATAGTATTTGGTTCTTACTGTTGATCAGGCACTATTTGTACTGTTATTGTATCTTTTAATGTCAAATGTCTTACATTGTTACATGAGCCACTTTTCTCCCTTTTTTTTTTTAAGCTTATTTATTTATTTTGAGAGAGAGAGAGCACAAGCAGGGGAGGGGCAGAGAGAAACAGAGACAGAACCCCGCACCATGAGTGCAGAGCCCAATGTAGGGCTCAAACTCATGAACTGAACCATGAGATCATGACCTGAGCCAAGATGAAGAGTTGGAAGCGTAACCAACTGAGCCACCCAGGCCCCAGTCCCTCCCTCTCTCCCTTCCTCCCTTCCTCCCTTCCTTCCTTCCTTCCTTCCCTCTCTTTAAAAAGTATATTTATTGAGTTCCTTCCATGTTCTAGTCAGCAAGCTAGAGACTAAGGTGAGTCAAACACAACTACTGTTCTCAAAGATTCAGAGCCTAGAAGGAAAGACAGGAAAATAAATAAGTTCAATGAAAGACTGTAGGTACTACAAAGAGGTGTATGGAAGACAGGGGCGCAAAGGGTGTTATAATTCTATTTACAAAGTCATCAGTTTTTAGGAAGCATGTAAAGGTAAACTGCTATGATGTCTGCAATTCACTTTAATGTACTCTAGGAACAGTATCTACACAAAAGAGAGAGAGATAAATGAAATAATAACGGCAAAAATTTGATAACTGCTAAAACTGAGTGTACGATACATGGGTAATCATTATATTATTGTCTCCAATTTTGTATATATTTGAAATTTACTTATGGTAAATGTTTAGAAGTACATCATTAGCACAGTTAACATTTATTGAATGCCTACTAAGAGGCAGGTACTAAGTACTTTTCCTGTATAAACATATTCAACTCTCACAACTACCCTGTAAGGTAGGAACTATTAGCGTATCTGTTTCACAGGTGAGGAAACTGACACTGAGAGGTTCAGTAAGTTGCCTAGATCCACAGAACTAGTGAGTAATGGAGCTGGGCGGTCTCGCCATGTTGTATCATTTCTCAGCATAGGGTAATTAATATATAATGACAGTTACTTAGCATATTTAGGCTCTGTGCTAAATACATACAGTGTTTTATTTAATCCCTGCAAAAATGTAAGGACTTAAGTCTCAAGGGTCCTTTTTATGGTGGTGAATGTGGTAAGACACGCAGGACATGATGCTTGAATTGAGTTTCTATAGCTGAAAGGCTATCTCCCAGGATGAAAAGGATGTGATCCCATTCCAGGTGGTTAGAGAATCCTAACCAATGCGCAGAGATAGGATGGTTCAGACCCTGGCACCTGCAGTGGAGGAGAATTAGGTGTGAGTGAGTGGTACAAGAGTTGGGCAAGGTTGTATAACCAGGCAGAAGTGGGATCTGAAGGTTCTCAAGACATGGTAAGCAACTGGGGCACAGTTCCGAAAGTTATGAAAGAGACACTATTGGCTTATAAGCAGGAAGGGACAATACCAGACTTAGATTTGTAAAAGTCAACTATGCCTTGAGGGGCATGAATCAGAAGCCCGGGGCAATGTCCAATACGTAACTGACTCAGTTGGTTTGTTTAATGGTTCCTCTGAATGCACATTTACTAATCTTGATAATGTCTATGCAATGTTGGATTACTTCTCTTTTCTCTGAAAACAAAAATAAAACAAAACAAACACTAGCTTTTACCTTTTCTGTGCCTTTTTTCTCTCATGCACATGGTGCCTATTTAAATGAACACTCTCAAAGGGCATTAAATAATTGTGGTGGACTGAGTCATTTTCTAACCATAGTCTGTTTTTTAATTAGAAGAAAAAAAAATTCCCAAAGGTCAACCTTTGAGGTCACCACTCTTTATTCTGTGGCTTAGATAGCTTGAAGTTCATCTCAACCATTAAAAAATGATTTTGCTTTAGCTTCAGTTAAGCATGTGGTTGCATTTCTCACATCTAATAAAAATATTTATTTCCAGGGATCCTGAAAAAGGAAGAAAGCAGTCTAAATTGCTTCATCCTCTCCTTGTACTCTTTGCTGACAGTTTATAGATGCTATTTTTAATAGGCAACTTTACTACCACATTGCCCTTTCTCCAAAACTCTGGGGTCTGAAAAAATTGTATCACATCAATTAGCTTCCATGGAGCATCTTAAGATGATAAATGACTTGTTGGCACAAACGAAGGGAGAGGAAGCTTTTCTCAAGGAGCAAATTAATATCTGCTAAAAAGTCATAGCGGATCTGTGCCTATTTGGTCTATGCCTTGAACTCACCTTCCTTCTTTCAAAATCGCATCTATTTTATCTTCTGTCTACTCTCACTCTGATTTACTATGTATTAGTAATGCCTTAAATTTTACATTGTAGGAAATGTACCATCAGCCATGCAAGATTTTACTCTGGAAGCTTCCAAAAGTATCAAAATGTTTCTACTTTTATTATAATAGTTAATACTTTGTGTGTGTATAGTGTGATGGGTCCCAACAATCACTTCTGCTGAGGACCCTTTAAGCCAGACCTCCCATATCTATACCACACATCTACATCGCAGGAAGCTCATAATACAAGCCAGAAAAAAAGAAAACAACAAGAATGGCCGGAGTTGATCTGGGCAGTTCATTCATTCAACAGATCTTTATTGAAGCCCATGTCTAGGCCAGGTACTAGGAATTTAGTAGTGAACACAATATACATTATGGAGTTACGGAGAAGTTAATCTGTATTAGTAATTAATGTATGCTATAGTATGAAGAACTTGGGGGTCCCTGGGTGGCTCGGTTGGTTAAGCCTCCAACTTCAGCTCAGGTCACGATCTCATGGTTCAGGAGTTTGAGCCCCACATCGGCCTCTCTGCTGTCAGCATAGAACCTGCTTCAGATCCTCTGTCCCCTACTCTCTCTCTGCCTTTCCCCTGCTCACACACTCTTTTTCTCTCAAAAATAAAAATAGAAGCATTTCTTTAAAAAAAAAAAAAAGAACTTGGGGTAATTAAGCATATTCACATTTAGCAAGTAGAGAGGCCCTCTGCATTTAATTTCTTTGCCTGTGCTACTCAAAGTTCTTGTCCACAAGGAGGGCCATGACCCTGACCTGAATGGAAGTCAGTACACTGCTGCCTTCATCAAAAAAGTCTTACTAGGAAAAAAAAAATAGCTGAAATTAACAGTGTGCCTAGTGGTGTAGGTAATTTACACTCTGGCATAAGTTGCTTCATTCCTTATGCACATTCTACCAAGGTCTTCGTGTTGCTGCAGACTAGTAAGAAACAACTCACAGATGGGCACAGTCTTCTCATCTCACTTTGGATTGAACCGCTCTAGACTATGTTCCTGCTTTGTTGAGTTATCAACTGTAGACTCAGTTCCTAAAGGCTGTAATTTGAGTGCAGGTTTAAAGAGAGACTAAATCTTAGTGTTAAAAACTTTGAAGAATTCCAGTTCAGAAGTAGACTCTGGGGGGTAGCACAGACACAAACGAGAATGTAGAACAGAGCAATGTTCCTGTCCTTCAATTACGTTCTTTAATTGCTTTGTTTAAGGTTCTACCGTCACTTCCTTTGTGAGAAGGAACAAGGGTATGATCAATACTTACTATGTACTCATTAAACTAGTTTCTCAAACGTAATGTGCATACAAATCTCTTGGGAACCTTGTAAAGAATACTATTCCTATTTAATAAGTCTGGAGCAGGCCTTAGTTTCTACATTTTTAACAAGCTTCCAAACAATTCCAATGCTGTTGGACAGTGGGTCACATTGAGTAGTGAGGCTTGGTGTTTGCAGTATTTACAGTTCATTGCATAACCATTGCAGAAAACTGGGCTTAATCATTCTCAATATATCCTTTTGCTGTTTTCATTCATATAGGAATTAAAGATCCTCTATCTTTCTGTCATATTTAAGTGTTATTAAAAATTTGTAAGTAATATGCATAGAATTCACTCATTTCTTTCTTGATATCCATAACTGCACAGGTTTTTATTAATTCATTTTTTAACCTATACTTGATACCTTTGCACATAGTTGGGCTGTATAGGAATAAAGGTTCTGACCATTTCCAGAATGTTGTTTACACAGTTCACAAAACATGGGAGTCTAAAGTCCTGTGGCTCTCAGGAAGGTACAAATAGGGCTTGGGTAAATAATAATAAGAGAATTTTTCAACTACATCCAATCTGTATAAGTTCCCGTATAGACAGGAAATGCGTATAAAATTTGTATCCCAGCCATTTTTCCACTTCTCTTCATATGGTGTATTGATTTTCTATTACCATTGGTTTCTGGCCAAACACTGACACAAGGTCAAATTCATAAAGGTAATGAAGAGAAAGCCAGGGAACTCGAGTGTTGTTATTTACAACTCGGAGGAAAATCTGCACAACTCCACGTGGTCACGGAAAAGAGTATTTCGGTTGCCAAGAAAAAAGGAAGTGTTAAGACCCCTGCCAGGATATAAAAAACTCACTAATTTCCTAACAAGAGGGCTGTCAATGAGGATCGGAAATTGGATTAACAGAGAAGAGCCAAGATTTAGCTTGACCATTAATCATGGCAGGTGGGAAATGTTAAGTAAGCTTGAGACTCCTAACTCAACCATTCAATGTTGCAAACACACGGCATTGGAAAAGTTCTAAAATCCTAAGATTGTGCCTTTTAGTACTTCTCCACAAGACGTGTTCAATGAATGTGAACCAGATACTATACTAAGTACAGGAGATACAAAGATGAATAAGATATAGTCCCTGGCTCCAAGTGGTCCACTGTAATGAGACTCACAGACAAATAAATTATAGATTAAAATACATAAGTGCTATTTGTCCCATGTCTGTTATATGACCCCTGAACTTTAAATAAAGAGACTTTACTGGTATTCTGATTTTAATAAAGCTCTTTCTCATGTGATTATTATCTGTTGATATAAATTTTGTGCTCTATAGCAAAAAGGAAACTTTTGCTCTCCAGCCTTTTAATATTTGAGGCTGATTCTCATAATTATATTTAGATATGTCTTCAAATTAAACACCTATTTCCTATTCAAAGAATGACGGGAAGAAATAAAAAGGAATAGAAAGACATAAGGTTATATCTCAGCACATTATTTTATTTATATAATCAAAGAATGTATAATAAATTGATTTCATCTAACAAAAACACTGATTTATACAAGAAAAAGCAGAGAGAAAGAAGGAAAAGCTGGGAACAATATGGAACATCAAGTTTTGTTTACCTTTTCTTGAGCAAACCTCTGAGTAGCTGGGAGATTGCAAAGAAGCCATTTAGGGTATTTTGTCCATGGGTAGTTGGGTGGGTCAGCAAGGGAAACAATTTAGGTTATTTGTGGATTTTCCAAAATTTGAGTATTCTTCTATGAAGTGTACATGGCAGCTGCTTCTGTATTCTGTCTCCGTGTTCTTTCTCGGCCCGTCCACCTTAGCTATGCCAGCTCATCCCACTTTCTCTTAGTAGAACTCCTCATGCATGAAATCCTTCTGTATTCCACACCAACTTGGTGGAGTTAGCTTTTGAGATTATTCTTGAAGAAATTAATGGGCAGTGTTCGCCTTGTACTCTCCAATGTAACATTGTAGGATTAAAAGATGATCGAGTAGATATAGACCAAATTTGCATACAAACTCAAGTACAGATTTGGAAATGGTATTTTTCTAAATGGCTATATTAGACAACTACATTTCCATTTTCAAAAAAAAAATCTCAGCCATTTCCTCTTTTTTTGGTGCTTTTAAAAGTAAAATATCAGTCAACACTTTCTTGTTGCTTTTACAGGTGTTCATATAATTGAGTTTCTGGCCAGGGTAACTGTGAGAAAGAGAAGCCATCCTAAAAGATAACTTATGATTGTAATTGAGGCAGCTGAGTAAATAAAAATTTGAAATAAATACTGTCAAAAGTATGAACCAGACCTTTATGACTCTTTGAAGGATGCTCAACAGAAAGGGCACACCCCCAATAGAACAAACGTAAGTGCTCGATTTACCAGAGAAAAATAAAATAGCTTCTAGGCAGAGGATTGAGTTAGGGAAAGAAAGAATAAAGGAGGAAAGAAAAGGAAATATCTTATGCCAATACACCTAGCTAGCTTCTGATGGAGAAATAAACATTAATTGGGGACCTGCCAGATGAGGGACACTGTGCTAAGATTTGCATGCTTCTAGAATGCTTTGTGGGTGGTCTGCCGAACCACAGCAACAGTATTATTTGGGAGTCTGTGACAAATGAATCTAAATCTATACAAAGGCAGATGAACAGAAGGACCAATTGTTTCCCTTCTAACTACTTTGCAATTTATGTTTTGTACTTTTTAGATAAATGGAAATATTGATTTAGCATATTGACACTTATATTTTAATTTTTAATGTTACTTGATCCCAAGTTGGTAGTTTTAAAGCTTGCTTTTTTTCAGTGGTGGAAACTTTTGCTCAAATGTAATATTTTTCCCACTTAACAAAATCTTTCAATCATTTAAAAACTTAAACAATTTTTTTTCTAATCTCAAAAAGAGTATGATTTTAAAATCAATCAGTGCATTCTTATTCAAAGCATACAGTCACCCATATGCTAAAAACCACACCCCGCCATTAATTATATCAAGGACATCTATTCACTGGCTTGTATTTTTCCTTTTACTGTAAATAAAAAAAGGTGAGTTTGTGTGTGTCTTTTTTGTTTTTGTTTTAGTTTTTTGTTTTGTTTTGTGTGTGTGTGTGTTTGTGTGTGTGTGTTTTGTTTCGTTTTGTTTAAGACAGCACACATTTATTATCTTTATAATTCTGGAGGTCAGAATTTGAAATGAGTTTCACTGGGCCAACATTAAGATGTCCCCAGGGTCATGCTCCTTCTGGAGGCTCCAGGACACAATCTGTTTCTTTGCCTTTTCCAGCTTCTAGAGCTTGATTAGGTGCATTCCTTGGCTCTGGGCCCCTCCCTCCCTTTGAAGGGCCTCCCCTTCAAAGCTGGTAGCATGGCATCTAGCCTCAGTTGTCATAGTGTCTTCCTCCTTGGCTCTGTACTCAAATCTCAGTCTTTTTCTCATAAGGACACTAGATCACTAGTTTACTATAAAAGGATATAACTCAGGAAGAGATGCACAGGCCAAGATATGGAGAAGGGGCTTGGAGCTTCATGCCTTTTCCAAGAGTGATGCTCTTCCCAAATCTCCATGCGTGTATCAGCCAAGAAACTCCAAGTAAGGTGTTTTATAAAATGTAATACTGTTTCCAGTAATTAATGGCTAGTACTTGGTCGTGTCAATCTTTCAAGAGAATGTAAAGATTCACCAAATACTAATGTATAAGAAGATACAAAATGCAACACAATCCATGACAATTAGAGTTGCTTATCAGTTGTTTATTACTTTCATATAATGACTCAACTAGTTATAAGCTGAAGTTCAAAAAACAAAACAAAACAAAACCAAACCAAAAAACAGAAGTTACAGGAGTGTTAATTAAGGGCTTTCTTCATTCCAAAAGCAGCAGCAGCTAAACTCATGTCATAACAAACAGAAAAAAGAAACATTTTTGGTGACTTATCCAATGAAGCAATGATAGCCTCTCTCACAGTGAAACATTTGATTTTACAGCATTTTAACAGCCAGAGGATAGAACTGTTAATTAAAAAAATCTTACTTCTCTTGAAATGTATATAAAATGTTGCAGCTGACAGTGTACATTGATTTAAGGCTATACAAAATATTGGAAAAAAATCTGATGTCTAAGAATTAGTTTTCAAAAGGAGCAGTATCCCTTAGGGCAGGAAATAATAACACTGTGTGTTTTAAAATATTGTAAGACATTTTTCCAATGCTATTCTCGCCAGAAAATCTGGCATTTCCAGGTAAAGGATTTGTAGTTTCAACCATGTGTCAGTGACCCCAAAGACATTTTGCAATTTTGCTGACGTGTGAATCTGAGCCCAGCAAGTGAAAACAATAAACATGGTAATGATCTTGGCAGAATTTGCAACATGCCTCTCTCAAGGAGACAGGCTCTCTTTTTCCTTATTCTGTGATAATTATTCCGATTGTGTTTAGCCTGCTTGAAGCATGTTGCTTAACCAAGATAATTTATACCACAAATAGTAACAGGTCTAGGTTAAATAAAGCAAAGTGACCCCAAATAATGCTCCGAGTCTTTGTGGTAAATCACAGACTATTTGAGGATTAAGCTTGTTTTTTAAAAAATGGAATAGCATGAAATCACTTTCCAGGTGGACTGTACTCTGATTGCCTAAGTCAAGAATCATGGAAGAATTAAGTATTGCCTTTAGACTCTCCATCTTAAATATCGTTATGTGTCCACCAAGCTCTTAGGTCAAAGTTGAATGTGCTCAAGTGTCCTGCTCAGACTTTAGAATGCTTGTGAGTTGCACTGGAATATTCTGTTTTGAATACACAGCCACTGTTGATTACCTTCAGATCCTAAAGTCCCACTACTTTGCTTTTAGCTTCCCCAGACAGTGTCACCTTTCCTGTTCCTTATCCAAGGGTGACAAGCAAAGTAGATTATTTATAAAGAAGTTTAAAAAAAACCACTCTTAGCTGTAAAGAACAAACAGATTACCATAGGGGAGGTGGGTGGGGCGATGGGTGAAATAGGGGAAGGGGATTAGGAGCACCCTTATCATGATGAGCACTGAGTAATGGGTAGATATTTGAATCACTATATTGTACACCTGCAACTAATATAACACTGTATGTTAATTACACTTGAATTTAAAAAAAGTAAAAATAATTTAAAAATAAAGAAGTTAAAAATAGAACTGAAGAAAACTTTCTTCAGTCACCAGGAAAAAGACTTGAACATAACTCTTTATTCCACTTTCACATGAAGTAATAGCCCATATTTTGTGTGTGGACAATAGAAGCAAATATCCAGAAAAGTTTAGACAAATAATTAACTTGAACCATCTACTGTTCTCTGAATATAACAAATTAGGAGATAGGGGGATTAAAAATCTAAATAATTGCTTTCATTGAATCCGTGGGTAAAGTACATTCTGAATTAACAAACATCCTTCTTACTTTTAAATTAAGTAATTTTAAATTTTACTGAATGACTTAAAGGGTATCCATTATCTTTAAGATACAGTTCAAATATCATTTTTTAAAATAATAATCAACTTAACTTTTCTCACAGCAGTTTGCTTCTTCAGACTTTAATTCAGTAAGCTAACATTTCCTCATTACCAAAAATATTGCATAATTGTCCATGTAATTTCTTTAGGGAGATAATTCCATAGCATCCTGATCTCAGCTTGGAAAACTAGCTGTCAGAGACACACAATTTCTATGTGCCAAGATTTAAACCACTATCCTTCTAATGTTATTGTCTTTTTATGATGAACTCTATTAGATGTAGGAGTCAATAATAGATCACTCCTTCAAAAATGAACCTGTTGTGTCCTCACCATAAATGATTCTACACTTCAATCCCACCTATAGTATTCTCTATCACACTACTTACATTTCTATTAGGACACAATAATATTAAAAAAAAAAATTTGTTAATGTTTATTTTTGAGAGAGAGACAGAGCACAAACAGGGGAGGGGCAGAGAGAGGAGACACAGAATCTGAAGCAGGCTCCAGGCTCCAGGTTCTAAGCTGTCAGCACAGAGCCCAAAGTGGGGCTGAACTCACAAACCGCGAGATCATGACCTGTGCCAAAGTCAGATGTTTAACTGACTGAGCCATCAAGGTGCCCCCCTCAATTTTTTTTTAATGTTTATTTTTGAGAGAGAGAGAGAGGGAGGCGGAGTGTGAGCGGCGGAGGAGCAGAGAGAGAGGTAGACACAGAATCCTAAGCAGGCTCCAGGCTCCGAACCGTCACCACAGACCCTAAGCGGGGCTCAAACCCACAAACTGCAAGATCATGACCTGAGCCACCCAGGCGCCCCGGGACACAATAATATTTTTACTACTGATAGGACTTTAAACTAACAGATGATGACAAGCAGATTTGAATCTCATGTACAAACTACAATTATTTATGTGAACAAATTAATCTTCACAATTATACCTGGAAATTATTAATAAAATCCATTTTCATCAGAAGTATAGGTGACTTAATTTTATAAAATATATAGGATCATTTTTAAACATTCATTTATTTTGAGAGAGGGAGGCAAAGCATGAGTTGGGGAGAGGCAGAGAGAGGAAGAGAGAGAATTCCAAGCAAGCTCCACACTGTCAGCGTGGACCCCAACGTGGGTCTCAAACTCACAAACTGTGAGATCATGACCTGAGCTGAAATCAAGAGTTGGAGGCTTAACCTACTAAGCCACCAGGTACCCCTATATAGGATTGTATTTAACTTCCACTTAGTTTCTAGCATGTTTTTTGCTTCTTTCATTCTAAGTCTTTTTCTGTTCCTTTTTTAAAAAATTTTTGTAATGTTTTTATTTATTTAAAAAAAGGTTTTTTTTATGTTTATTTATTTTTGAGACAGAGAAAGACAGAGCATGAACGAGGGAGAGTCAGAGAGAGGGAGACACAGAATCTGAAGCAGGGTCCAGGCTCTGAGCTGTCAGCACAGAGCCCGATGCGGGGCTCGAACCCACAAACTGTGAGATCATGACCTGAGCCGAAGCCAGATGCTCAACCAACTGAGCCACCCAGGTACCCCTCGAAATGAAACTAAGTAAGAAGGATTACCTTAAGGAATCTTTAATAATGCAGTTTTATTTATGAGCCCCCCACCCCTTGTTAACTATTTCAAAAACATTACCATCCACTCTGCCCCATCCCCTGCCCTGCCCAACATCTATCATGGTTGCTTGTTCAAAGAAAATCTTTCAGGTACTATATTTTGTTTCTAATGCAGATCATTGCTATTTTTTCCTATAATTTAGATGTATAATTAAATTTTTTTCCTAACTCACTCTTCTTGGGATCCCCAAGCCTTTGTTCTTTGAGGACTCTACACATGCCCCAAGCTGGAAGACAAAAACAAACAGGTCTGGACCTAGGGTTCAGGGGTGCCCCCACCTCTCCTGACTTTACCCTTTAAGGAAGGCAGTCCTTACATTTCAGATGCTGTCAGATTCCCAGGAAAGGAGAGGTTACAAATACCCAGGTTTTCAGTGCTGTCCTTGCTTGGTGTAAAATGTCTTCCAGAGGAGGATGGTCCTCTGGTCCCTGAGATATCCAGCTTAATCTCACTGGCTGCCAGTCCCACCCCTTTGCCCCAAAGACCTGCCCTAACTACACACAAAGTGCATTCCACCTGGCCTCAGTCCACGGTGGACCCCAGTAATCTCTTGCCCTGCTCCAGAATTCTCCCATCAGCAAGGTCTTCCACTTGCTATACCCAGTTTGGGGCCTTCTTCCTTCCTCCCCTTTCATCCTTTGACGCTCTCTCAGAGTCGGCCCCCTTTATAGCTCTTCCAGCTCTGGAGTTGTTCCTCAAAGCACCAGCCGGGCTCACAACTCCATCAGATATTATTTGCCACCTCTCAAATAATAATCAAATACTAAATAGCCAAAATGCTAAATTTGGTTATCACGTAAGTCCAAAACTTCTATACCAACACAAGACATCATATTGAATGCCAAACACTGTACATTTCCTGAGAAATATTCTCAGCCATCAGTAAGATAAATAAATAAATAAATAAATAAATAAATAAATAAATATCTCCATTAGATTAGGATACTGAGGCTCCCTAATTTGCCTGTGGCTGAAAATGAACGGGAGAAACTGTTCTTTATTTGCATGCTGTTTTCTTTTCATTTGCCACACTGATTTTCAATGGCAATTTATTCAACAAAATCTTATTGTTATAATTATGCACCAGTAAGGAAAACTATGGTCATGGAGTTTAACTACCTTTTGCCAAATCTGATTACCATCAAAAAAGACCAAAGATCATGTTGCATTTAGGGAATTATTCTTCTCATGTGTTTTACCAGTTGTGTATGTTGATTCCATACTTCTGGTGTCCTTTAAACACACAAACTTTTATTGCTTTTCCTTACATTGGCAACTCTTCTCCTTTCTTTCGATGTCTGTCTGTCTGTCTCTTCTGCCCCATTATCCTGTAGCTAGTAAGTCTTTGTTATACCTTAATCAGGCGGCATCTTTACTGTGAGGTTCTCTCTTCTAGTACATTAAGCTTCCTGAATGCATGGTCCCTACTCTGCCGGTAAAAAGGACAGGTACAGATACTTAGAAGCCGAGGAAAAGATACTCTGTGCACGGTGTCACTACAATAAACATTACTTTTACACTCTTGTCTACTGCTTCTAAGAAGTGTTGATGTTGCTTTAACAAATGAAAGCAAATACTCTCTTGGCTTGTGCTCATTCTAACTCTCAGTGCCAGGGAAAAACTCCGTAAGCCCATATTCTCTGCAGAGGCAACCAACACATCATGGGTCTATGAAATTGGCAATACCTCTGAGCCCTTTGTTGTCAGGCCTCTCAAATTTGGCACATCTTGGGGAAAGTAAATTGGCACAGTGAGAGACAAGGGCAGGTTTTGAAATCAGCTACAGTGTTTTGACACAGTGGTGATGTTCATTGGCTGGCTTCCATGAGATCCTTTTTTTCTTCTAGAGTCTGGTAAGAGGTTGACTTAGATTATCTAAGTTAGTTATCACTATAAAATATTATTTAAAAGAAAAAAACTCTAGGAGGTTAATATAGAAATCCCATTCATTCGAGAAGGCACAGAAGTGGAAATAAAATTGAATTATTCCCAACTTTTATTGAGCGTCTACTAGACATAAGGCACTCTGATAAATAGGTCCTAGAGATACACAGTGGTGTTGTCATTCCTTATATCTTAGGGTTTACAATCTAGCTGGGGAGATTGGACAAACATATAAAAAAGACAAATGTAGGGTACCTGGGTGGCTCAGTTGGTTAAGCATTTGACTTCAGCCCAGGTCATGATCTCACGGTTTGTGGGTTCGAGCCCTGCATTGGGCTTTGTGCTGACAGCACAGAGCTTGCTTGGGATTCTTTCCATCCTCTCTCTTCCCCTTCCCTGCGCGCGCTCTCTCTCTGTCTCTCAAAATAAATAAATAAACTTAAAAAAAACCCACAAACGTAAGTACAAAGTAGCATATGTCAAAAGACAAAATATAGAGAAATGTTTAGAGTAGGTAATAATCACAAAAGTTTGAATTTTCAGGTAAGATTTTCTAAAGGGAACTAGAACTTGAATTCAACTCTGAAGAAAATGGGACTAAACATTGATATTCACAGTAAGTACATTTATTGGACTACTTTGTGCCAAACTTGGTGCTTTATAAGAATCTAATATTCTTGGGGTGCCTGGGTGGTTCAGTCGGTTGAACATCAGACTTCAGCTCAGATCATGATCTCACGGTTCGTAAGTTCAAGCCCTGTTGGGCTCTCTGCTGTCAGTGTAGGGCCCACTTCAGATGATCTGTCCCCCTCTCTCTCTACCCCTCCCCTACTTGTGGTCTCTCTCAAAAAAAAATAATAATTAAAAAATAATTAAAAACAAGAATAAAATGGAAAATAAGGTGTGTGTTTTTTTTATTTTCACACCTCAAAGATAATGTATGTGAAAAAACCTAACATAGAAAGTCTGACTACCATCAAAGTTAAAAACATTTTTTTCAAATGACATAAATTAAAAATGGAACCTCTCATGGCAGATCTATTCTCTAATACTATGGTGATTTTGTCAAACATAGGCTGTCATTGATTTTATCTGAAGAGAGATACTTGATGACACAGACTTCTATAGAGTTAAAGTTGGTCATTATAAAGTTAAAATGACCAAATGTATGTGTCTTTTTCTAATGTGAGATAATGAAAAAAAAGAATAGTGATGATTCTAACACAGACCAATAATTACAAGCATCGTTGAAAATCCACCCCCTTGACCCCACATAGGGAAGCTTCCAGGCACACCCAAAGGAGTGGAATGTTCAAATGGTTACTATAAAATCTGTATTTTTTCCTGGAACAATAGAATCTCAATCCTAGAGACCAAAATTAAATGATGATAAAAGAGGATACTTAAGAAAATAATCTTGAGCTAGAGTCTGGGATTTTAAGGAAATCAAGTCAGTTTTCTCCATCAGATCCCCCATCCCGGCAGTACCTGCTCTCTCTCGGCATTTAATTTCCTCATCTTGTAGGAGCAGTCAACTTTGAAATTGCTAGGAAGGCAGGAGAATGAGCCAGATAAATAAATAGATTGTTTCAAGCCTCTTACACAAAGATCAAAGAAAAACTGAAAGATTGGTCATCTATATGCTTATTCTTTTTAGTTTTCATTTTCCTCTCATTTTTTTTTAACCCCCTAGGATCTAGTTTTTCATATGTGGTGAACATAATCAAAATAAAAAGGGAGGATAAAGTCAAAATGTTTTGGATTATCGCAAGAAAAAGGTTAGAAATCCCAGTTGTAATTGCAGGTTGGAAGGTCGTCACTGGTTACAGTAAGAAGTATAGTTATAAGCTATACAATGCACGTGTAGCTTGTGTTCTTTAACTGTTCTTCTTTGGCACTTTACATAAACAGTAAGCTACTCGAAGGGAAGAAATGCATCTTTCTGTTTCTCTAATTGCTCAAAGACTGATATTTTGAAGCGCTTTTTGGAGTAGACACTAAGTTCTAGGGATTTAATCAATGCTTTCAGATTTGGTGATCAACTGAATTAGGAAAAGAAACCAGTAATTTTGTGATGAACAAAATGAGTTTCCATGAGGCTTTAAACAGATTAGGACTAGAGGCCATACAAGGGTTTAGACCAACATTTGTTCTTAGATTTTTCTAAATAATGCTGAGTCAAAACCAAACCAAACCAAACCAAAACAAAACAAAACAAAACAAAAACACCAGCATGGAGGTCAGAATATACTTAAGCATGAACTAAGAGATGAACCTTATCTTTAAATTTTTTAAATTTTTTAAAAAAATTTTTTATTTTTATTTTGAGACAGAGACAGAGCGTGAGCAGGGGAGGGGCAGAGAGAGAGGGAGACACAGAATCCGAAGCAGGCTCCAGGCTCTGAGCTGTCAGCACAGAACCCGACACGGGGCTCGAACCCACAAACCGTGAGATCATGACCTGAGCGGAAGTTGGACGCTTAACCGACAGAGTCACCTAGGCGCCCGGAGATGAAGCTTATCTTAAGGTAAATGATGAGGGGACCAGAAGCCTGTGGTAGGTACATGAACTGTGGCATTCTTATTCCTATAATCCAAACTCAGGAAAATCACTCAGACTCTGACGGAATTAAATAGTAGAAATAACAAATGGCTGCAAAATACTTTATGCACCAAAAACACTATTTCTACATTTTAGTTTTAGTTTCTATTTCTAATCAGGATAGTCTATTTACTATTTACTATACACTATTTAATGTTTAACTCCATACCATCTTGGTGACTAGAAAAAAAAACAGGGAAAGCAAAATATTGTGCTGTTTCACCTTATATTGGTGCAAAACTGTTCTCCTACCATGATATTTTTTTAAGTTCTTATTATATCAATGTAACTAAGAGGACGTTAACAAAATATTGCATAATCCTTTCTGAGCCTCATCATATGTGTGGCATTTTGTGTGCTCTCTATAAACACAATTAAATCAGGATACTTCGAATTAATCTACTTATTTTTTTACTGTGGCTTGATTTCAAGCCCTTGAGAAGACATTCAGAACTAAACTTAATCTAAGACCATGTCATTATTACTTTTGTTTAACCAAATAGGTTCACTGGAGGAATACTGCATATAAAATAGCCTAATCAGAAAGAGCAAACAAAAGGGCTATAATACCAAAAGAAGAAGATTAAAAATCAGTATCTAAATCACTTTCAAAAATGACAGTACTTCAGGGTGGACATTGTATATAAGACTACAAGAAAAATTGATGTTGATTAAAACATGTTCTTGGACTGAAGTTTCAGGGTTCATGATTGACTTAGCTGTTCTGGAAACAAGAATTTCATTTGAAGTTTCATGGCTCTTTATAACTTTGCTGGGCTTACAGAGATCATGTTCCCTGCATGTATCCCTACATGTGTCATGCAATGTATTTTAATAGTATCCACGTATGATGCCTGCACACACAGTCGCCAGCAGAAGATGGCTTGTGGATGCCATTGTGGTTTGTGATAATTACAAGTCAAATCATCATCTGAGTTAGTGAGTTATGAGGGGCGCCTGGGTGGCTCGTTGGTTAAGCGTCCGACTTTGGTTCCAGTCATGATCTCACAGCTGTGGGTTCGACCCCTGCATCGGGCTCTGTGCTGAGAGCTCAGAGCCTGGAGCCTGCTTCAGATTCTGTGCCTCCCTCTCTTTCTGCCCCATCCCCCGCTCATACTCTTGTCTCTCACTCTCAAAAATAAAACATTAAAAAAATTTTTAAAAAGAAATAGTGAGTTATGGCTACAAGAATATTATAGCAGACTCAGGTGACCCCTGAATTCAGGTCCCAACACTGCCACTAACTTCTTTTTAATTTTTTTAAATATTTATTTTTTTATTTTTCCATATTTTTTTAATTTATTCCATATAAAATAAATATTTTCTATTTATTCCATACTTGAACATATTTACATCCTTTTCTACTTTTTCTGTTTTCACCGTACCTCTCATGTCTTGCTTCTTTCATTCTGCTCCATATGGTAAGACTGTGTAGACTTCCATCAGTTTTAACAAAATGGAACGATTTATAATTAACTGATCTTCTGGTATGAAGAGACCTTGTCATTCAGGATATATTATTTAAAATGTAAGGAAGCCTAGGTGGCTCAGTCGGCTAAGCATCTGACTTTGGCTCAGGTCACCATCTCACAGCTCTTGAGTTTGAGCCCTGCATCAGGCTCAGGGCTGACACCTCAGAGCCTGGAGCCTGCTTCGCATCCTGTGTCCCCCTCTCTTTCTGCCTCTCCCCCATTCATGCTGTTTCTCTGTCTCTCAAAAATAAACAAACATTAAAAAAATTACAAAAAAATAAAATAGTAATAATTAATTGTCTGCCAGTAAATTAAAAATGAGAAAGTTACTTTAGAATCCTTCCTCTTAAAGTTCAGTACTTCTGGGGGCACCTGGGTGGCTCAGTCGGTTGAGTGTCCACTTTTGATTTCAGCTGATGTCATGATCCCACGGTGGTGAGTTCAAGCCCCGCAGAGCCTGCTTGGGATTCTCTCTCCCTCTCCCTCTCTCTGCCCCTCCCCCGCTCATGTGCACATGTGCTTTCTCTTTCTCTCTCAAAATAAATAAGCTTAAAAAAAGTGCAATATTGTGTACAGTCAAATGAAACTAAAGATATTCTTGGATAATGGCTTACAAACTTTTTCACCGAAAAGAATACAACTAATTTTCTTCTCTCTTTGTAGATTCTATATTATTAAACATTTTTGCCTACCCACTAGCTAATTAGGAACTAATACATTTTCCCATTTGTATTAGTCAGACATACAGGACTATCAATTAGAGTTCCTAATTAATATGAGATACCACAGTTAGGTGACAAAAAAAAGTTGGCCCAAAGCTTAGAAACATAACATTTCAGTTGGCCCACACAGTCTTAATGCAGTCAAATGAGCAATTTCCATTAGAAACACCAAGACAGTTTTTGTAAAATTTAGAATCCTGGGAACCTTAGATCTTTTGCTAGATGACATTCATGATACATTCATGCGAATGTGACAACAAAGCAATCAGACTTATTTCTTCCCTCAAACAGATGCACAGAAATATAGCTTTTGCTAAATATCTGCTGCCGAGCATTGAGACATATTGACTCTGTGCAGAAGTCAGCTTCATGTAGAGTAGAAAAAACATGAATTTTGAATTAGATACATTTTTTTTCTTCCAAGTTGTGATTTAAATTCCATTAGTTAACACAGTGTAATATTAGTTTCAGGTGTATAATTTAGTGATTCAACACTTCCATACAACACGTGGTGCTCATCACAAATGTCCTCCTTAATCTCCATCAACTATTTAACCCGTCCCCCCACACACCTCCCCTCTGGTAACCACCAGTTTGTTCTGTATAGTTAAGAGTTGGTTTCTTGGTTTACCTCTCTTCCCCCGCCCCCCCCCGCCCCGTTTGTTTATTTTGTTTTTTAAATTCCACATATAAGTGAAACCGTATGCTATAGATCTTATTAAACATGAGTCATTTGTAATTTTTTTCTTAATCTCATATTATTAACCTATAGAATATGACTAATAACATCTACTTGAAAAACACTGACAACTTTCATGTCATAAAGAGAAACTATTAGGTACAAAAAAATCATAAAATAATGAGAACTGCATTTTTGTAATATGCAAAATGGTTAAGAGATCAATGTCCTGATTACATAAATAACACAAATACATTGAAATCTTCCTCAAAAGAAAAGTGGGCAAAATATATGAATTTCACTAACAAAGTATACATATGGCCAATAAGCATATAAAAATGTCCAATGCCATGAGTAACCAGAAGGAAACTAAAACAATAACATGCCGTTTTTGCTGATAAAATTAGCAAAGATTTTTAGAAAGATAGTACTGGAGACTAAGGAGGAATGAATTTTGTAATTTAGTCAAATACTATTTATTGTATGTACCAAGCACTCTTTTAAGACATGGGGATACAATGAAGAATAAGATGAGATCACTGTACTTAATGGACCTTACATCCTGGAGTGTGTGTGTACATGTGTGTGTTTGGTGTTTAGGGCAGCCAAGCAATAATCAGATAAATAAAGTTATAAATTGAGCTCACTACAATGAAGGAAATGAATAGGGGACTGCGATAGAAAGTAATGGTGGAGGAGATAGAGAGGTCAGGGAAGGCTCCTCCAAAAAGGGTATATTAAGCTAAGATTGGAGAGATTAGAACAAACTAGCTTTATTATGAGCCTAAAAAAGTATGCAGGCAGAGAAAAACACTGTGTGTATACGTGATGAATTAAGGGAGGGCTGAGTGTGCTTTAAGGACTGTCAGAAATGCCAGTGGAGTTAGAGCACAGTGGTCAAGAGTAACATGGCCAAGCGTGGCGTGGTCCAAACATAATATAGCAAGATGGGAAGGGGCTGGGTGGGAAGAAGTCAGCTCTTTCAGGGCCTTACAGGTCATGGTAAAGGGTTTGATTTTTATTCTTAGTTGTAAAGCTTGTCTAAGGGCTAACAGTCTAAACAGATATGAACTTCAAATGAATAGGAAACTAAATGTTTACTCTGAACTCACCAATCACCCAGAAATAAAAGTACAAAACTTGTAAATTTAAAATTGTCAACATTGACTTAATGCAGCAGATGATCTCTGCCGACCTCACGTTGCGTTCGACGCATGTATTTAGTACCAAGTGTGACACTGTAGGTTCTGTTTAGTGACATGTACTTATATTAACACCAATCTTCTTATTTTAGTTTTTTTGAAACTATCCTTCACTTTGCTTATCATGTTTTACTTGGCTTGACTCCACTATCTTCTTATCTCTAACTATTTTCTTTCATTACATATATCAATGCTTAGAATAACTAAACCAGTAATGCTCAGTGTCAATCAAGTAACAGACATCAAGATCTCTAGGAGAGATTAACACTCCTGTGTTCACTCAAGCACTATTCCCGTTAGCTAAGATGTGGAAACCACCTAAATGTCCATTGACAGATGAACCGATGAAGAAAATGTGGTCCAGATGCACACAATAGAATACTATTCAGCCTTTGAAAAGAAAGGAAATTCTGCAATGTGTGACAACATGAATGGACTTTGAGGACATTATGCTAAGTGAAATAAACCAGACCCAGAAAGGCAAGCAATGCCTAATCCCACTTTTATGAGGCACCTAAAATGTCAGATTCATAAAATCAAAGACAGAAAAGGTGGTTATCAGGACCTGGGGAGAGGGTGAAATGAGCCATTATTAATCAAGGCATAAAGTTTCAGTTCAGTAAGGTGAATAAACTCTAGCAGTGTACCGTAAAGCACTATACCTACAGACAATAATAATGTATAGTAAACAGATGGATCTCACGCTGTGTTCTACCACAATAAAATTAAAAAATAAATAAATAAAAGTCAGACAGAAAAGCAATGTCAGCACGTACCATTCTTATTTTCTAAAGCATATATATATATATATATATATATATGCATTGAATTGTTATCAAATAGGGACGTAACATTTAACAATTTACATAGCAAACTCTAAGTCTTCCAAAAGTATGTCCAAAGACTCCAGGTAGGAACTACTGCTCTGAAACATAGTATTGTGTTTCAGACAGGGGCTCATAATCCTCAGAATTTAGTAGGTGAAATTTAGTAGGTGAAAATCCCACGAAGTAAACAAATTTCACAAAAATCTTGTATCTCAAGAAAGAATTCCTATTGGATTTTCTTATTGCTCTGGCTAATCTTTCTAATTTAAGTTCCCAAAGCTCCTTTCTTTCTCTAACTTAAAGACAGAATTCAGTCAAACAAATACCAAATCCCCATCTGGGCATCAAAATAATCCTGACAATTCTTCCACTTCATACTGAAATAAAATGTTAGACCATTTCCGTGTTTAAGAGGCATGACCCATGGTTAGAATTCAATGAAATTATGAGATACAATTTATACTCTGATGAATTTTAATTAATTTTTAATTAAATATAGAAAATTGAATGTTCAGGCAAAATACAAAATTAGAGTTGGCAAGGAGAACAAAACGTGAAATTGATCTTGCTTTTTAGTCACCCCTGCAGAATGTGTCTAAGTCTGATTTGCAAAAGACCACAAAGAGAACAGCCAAGTGAACCAGTCCAATGAAATCCAACCCATGAAATATTTTATAGTTCACTGGAAGAATAAATTTTTATTAGATAGTGACTTCTCCATTATTTGCCTGTAGGATGCCTATTTTATACTTTGCACATAGCAATTTTGTCATTCCTTGTTGACTTTAATCAAGGTATAAGATGATGTGGGAGGAAGCAATGCAAACTCATTTGTTTTATCATTAGCCTAATCTCTACATACTGCACACATCTTATGAATACATGTATTTCAGAGAGAAATTCACACATGGCTTTTATCTGTATCATAACTACTCTCCATTGCCATTAAGTCATCTTTTCCTCAAGTATTTATTAAATTCTCTCTGTGATAGTCAGTAGTGACATCTGCTGAACAATTGTGGTTGTTCCCTTTGGCCCTTTGTAGTTAGATGCGGCCCGGTGACTACTTTTGGACACTGAGTTGTAGTGGAAGCGTCTTGTGCACTTCCAGGCTGGAGTATTTAACTCTTGGTTCAAACCGTGGGGAGTCATTTAACTGCTGGTTAGAACTCCGGAGAGTTTTTTCTCTCTCTCTGGTATAATGACTGGCAATATTTAAGATGATGACTGTTCTACTGAACTGTCCCTGAATGACTGTGCTGGTAAGTGATAAGAGACCCCAGTCATACAGAATGATCAAAAACCTGTGTTGCTTTAAGCCACTAAAATCTTAGGGTGGGTTGTTTCCATGCCATTATTGGGCTACTCTAATACAAGCTGCGTGCAACACATTGTGCCTCGTGCGGGGATGCATCAGTAAACAAGACAGAAATAGTCACTGACCACATGCCACTTGGATTTTACTGAAGAAACTTAGAACAGAATGGAAACTACAGGAGGGCAGGGGTTTTTATATATTTTGTTCATGGCTGTTTTTTTTTTAGGGCTAGAAAAGTACCCAGTGCAAAGCAGATGTTCATCTCCACATCTATGATAAACAATGGAAGAAGTTTAATGATCTAATTAAAATATTGATACTTTTCACAAGGGAAATACACAAAGTGTGATGACAGTCTGTATTGATGCAAGATGCCCAGTCCACCAAGGGGGAGTAGAGCTCCCCAAGCTCACCAGAGTGGCTTTTGAGAAGCAGGAATTAATGGGGCAAGGGATGGCAGAGGGGGAAAGGAGAAACCATTCCAGGCAAATGGGATGGCATATGCAGAGCCACTGACACGAAGGAGAAACAAAGGCGATTTAGATTGAGGGTAGAGAACAATAGGCACAGGGGGTACAAGGTGTGGTGAGACCACTGGGAGGGGGACGGGGGAGCAGATTACACAGGCCATGTAGGTCTTGTTAGAGACTGTAGGCTTTGGGTTGCGTGGGTCTTGGGTGGCTCAGTCAATTAAGTGTCTGACTCTTGGTTTCTACTCAGGTCATGATCTCTCTGTTCACGGGATAGACACCCCGCAGGTGACTCTAAACTGACAGCACAAGGCTCTGCGAGATGCCTTGGTCTCAGATGCCTTGGTTAAGAGGCAGTATGGAAAGAATACACACAGAATGTTCTGGATGACGTTGTTCATTTCCTTACCAGGGTCTCTTTGAAGATTTTTGGAAGAGATTTCTTCCTGGTTTAATACTGAGAATAGATTTGCTCCTCCTTAGAAATACTCTTTTTGTACTCTTAAAGACAGGTACAATTTTAAATGGATCAATTTCCTTTTTCCCTGTGCCTGTGGAAAAGCTTAGGACCAATGTGTGATCCACTTGAAGTAACTGTATAGAATAGTATGTGTATTTATATTACCCTATCCATGGTATGTTTCTGCCCTAGGTTTTGCTTTTTGATTTTACTGACTTCTAATTTAGGTCATCCTATCCTGTTTTATATATTCATGTTATGTCATCTTAAAGGGCTTCTGGTACTAAGTATAGTACAAACAAGCATTTCTCAACCACTTATCTATAATCAGATAAATAATAATTTGTGTATAAAAGCTAAGCAGCACACTTTTCTATGGTATGCCTTTTAAAAGACATGAAAAATGGGAGTTGGATTAATCTTTATATATTAAAAAAATCATCGGGGCACCTGGGTGGCTCAGTTGGTTGAGGATTGGACTCTTGATTTCTGTTCAGGTCATGATACCAGGGTCATGGGATTAAGCCCTGTGTCTGGTTCCATGCTGAGCATGAAGCCTGCTTAGGATTCTCTCTCTCTCTCCTCCACTTTCTTTCTTTCTCTCTAAAATTAAAAAAAAATTAAAAAATCATTTATTTTTTACCTATTATGTGTCAGATACTGTAGGTTTAAGGATGAGTACCAACATATATGGTCTGTGACTTCGTGGAGCTTCTGGGTTAGTGGGACAAACTCTGGATCTGTGAGAAACAAGATTGTCTTGTGTGTGGCCCTTACACCACGTACTCTTAGGATTTAGGGATGGACTGCCTGGGGTTCAGTTCCAGCTCTGTCACTTATTAACTTCACCTTGGGCAAGTTATTTAACTTTTCAATGCCTTCGTTTCCTCATGTGTAAAACATGAGGAACCCACCCACCCACCCACCACATAGGATGGCTATAAGGATTAAATGAGCTAATGTGTGTAAAGAACTCAGAATAGTGCCTGGCAGGGGTATATTACTGTTAGATGTTTTTATTACCTAAAAAGAGAATTTGGGATGAAATAATGCTTAAAGTGTCCCTGTGAATAATGTAATAGGAAATCAAAAGTTCCTTTTCCTTACTTGTTTCTAAATAAAGCATTATATATTGTTTAGAATTATGAGATCATTGAGAAAAAGAGACTTTGGGAATCATCTTGGATAATTTCCAACTAATTTAGAAATCCCGGCCACTTTCCTGACAGATGCCCATTTAGTCCCTTTGTTAGCATTTGTGGAAATGTAGCACTTATCCCCGAATAACCCAATCCATTTTATTGTGGGTCAGCTCTAATGGTTAGAAAGCATTTCTAGGATTGAGCCGAACTCTTAAGAAAAAAAGAAGACTGTTTTTCCATCCTCAATTAATACACTAATTTGATACGCTTACTAATAATTTGCAAAAATTTTATGCACTAATTTGATATGCCTAATACATGATAACTACTAAGTTGTACATAGTGACATTCAGTGTTATACTGAAAATATCTGAAATACAAAATGTGAACATTCAATCCACAAGTATTTACTGAGACTCCACTTTGAATAAGGCAGATGATTAAAAACAGTTTTTCTGCAAAGGATTACATATTCTAGGATTTAACTAAATTTACTAAATGCCTACTTTGGGGACAATTTAAATGTTATTTAATTCTCAAAACCCTCTATGGTAGGTGTTATTGTTTTTACAGTAAAGATGAAGTAAATGAGAAACCAAGATTCAGAGAGTTATTTTTTATGAAGAAATATAGCTATAGCTAGTCTATAAATAGCATACCTGGAACTGGAACACATTTCTGTCCATTTTTTTCCACTGTACCCAGAGGATCAAAGACCAGAAGTAATAAGAGAAAGCAAAAATGCCCATGGAAAAAAGATGTTATTTCAGGGTACCAAAGAACCATTATTTTAAAACAGCAGGCCGGGATGCCTGGGTGGCTCAATCAGTTGAGCATTTGATTCTTGATTTTGGCTCAGGTCATGATCTCACGGTTCTTGGGTTTGAGCCTCGTGTTGGGCTCCCCACTGGGCATAGAGTCTGCATAAGGCTCTCTGTCTCTCTCTCTGCCCTTCCCTCCCTCCCTCTCTCTCTCAAAACAAAACACCAACCCCCCCCCAAAAAAAAAAAACAGTAGGCCTAAAAGGGGGAAAGGTATTATATTAAGAGCTTTCTAAATATTTGAACCATGCCATGCTTCTAAGAACTACTCATTTCACCAATTCAATAAGCAATGCATCTCTGTGTTGTGAACAGTGTTAGTATTTAAAGGGCTCTTCATTCACCTACATCAGTCACATCCTGACCACGTTAGATTTCTCTGATTCTCCTCGTATTTCTCTTCACAGTTAAAGATGGGTGGGAAACTGTTGGGAGCGTCAGTTAACCCTTGCCTTGCCCCCCCCCACCTGGCCCCCAGCTGCCTGTTTTGTGGATACTGGTTTTATTTGGGGTTTATTCCTTTTACCCTTAATTTTTCAGAGTAATAAAAACAGGTCACGGGGTCAGGGTGGTAGTCCATTGCCATAATAATGCATATTCCCACATTCCACAAGGCCTACCTTGGAAGAATTTAAGTTGTCAAATAGTTACGTTTTTTGGTTATATTGGTCAATTAGTATTCAGAGTTTTCTTGGATATTAATCCGAATCCTCTGCCACCATCCTCCCCGCCCCACCCCCACCCCACAGAATGCAACAGAATGTAAGATCCTTGAGGGCCAGAAATTTTTGTTTTGTTTCCAGTTCCCAAAATAGTAGATTGAACATAGGTGTTCAGTAAAGGTTGGTTGACAGATGAATAAACTAAAAACAAAGCCACAGATCTTATCTCTCCTGGGGCACTCAGCCTTCCCAAGGGACTGCCCTAAAGGTTATATATGTCTGTGCTCTCACTCAGAGGTGACTCGAGTTTATGAAATCCAAGTTCAGAAGTATGGCTGTTTGAACACTGGGCAACTGAGGACAATTCAAAGCAATCTAATTGAAGGAAGTCCTCATTCTCTCTGTCAGACTGAGGTAGGGGCTTTTTAATCAGGAAGATCTGGCTTGTATTGTCTGTTAAATGGAGATAATGATATTAATCTCTTAGGGTTATTACAAGGAGTAAACAACACATGGGAAGGCATATTTCACAGTCATTGGCATATTGTTGTTGCTTAATGAAAGCTTATTTCTGTTCTTCCTTTGTATAAATAAAACACAGTTGTTAGAGATATAAATATTATCAGTTGCTTAGATCTTGGTGGCTAAGGAAAGCAAATCTAATTAGAAAGAAATGTAATCTTTGAGTTACAAAGTTTGATGGTAGGCCAGTCACTAAAATATTGTTATTTCAGTGTATCACCGTGCCTCTCTATTGAGGACAAATATTGTATGGTCTTAGAATTTAGTGATGCATTATAAGCAAAGAAAAATATCCAGTAACTCATGTGAATGCCAAGCTCCTGGACGTCCCAAAATGGTGAAACTCCCAGAGACTGCCTTAGTCACATCATGTAACTCAGCCACTTCCTGGGAGAGTACTTTCTAAAAATACTTGGTCTTACACTGTGTGTGATTCTTCTACAATTCCATTTTCTTGTGTTAGACTTCCCATGGGAAGGCAAAGGATTAAATCTGCTTTATTGTAAATGTTTGAAGGGAAACACTGTGTTAGGGGGAGTAAATGACCTAATAAAAATGCTTCCTTGACTTCCATTTTATTTTCTTCCTCAACAGAACCATAAAAGTCTATACAATGTTATAGAATGAGCCTGTGTCAGATGAAAAACTTAGCAGCGTGTGTGCCTGTAGATACTTGACCAGCCCTATGAATTTCTGTTTCTGGATTCTTTGTTCAACAGAGAGTTTCCTTTCGGTTTGTTCCCCCCTAATTAGACATTATTATCACATCACATTGAGAACAATTTTTTGGATCCAGAATTTTGCAGTTAGTTCTTGAATATAAAAATAGTGCCAACTCAAAGCAATCTTTCCAGTAACTTCAATTAAAAAATATAGTAATTCAGTAATATTTAAGGCAACAGCATTATTTAGGATATATACGTTTTTCTCAAAATTAACCATAAATGCTTAACTGAATTGTTTACCACATTTCAATTTTAAAGTCACAACTGAAGACACAAGTGTGATTCAAATGAGTCCAGCCCCTATGGTTAAGCCTTAATTGCACATGCAAACATACAAATATATACACCCAAATACATACATTTCCATCTATGAATCTGTATCTTTATGTGCAAATTCACACATCTCCAACATCACATATATTCAGATACATTTCTATGGGAACACACCAAAAGACGCACCCTACTCATAAGAAGAAATTAAATAAATCAACTTTTACAGACTATAGGAGCTTCCAGAAATGGTATATTATACATACACATCTCTGATCTGTGTTCTCAATGGTAAAAGGACTCATGAGGAATTAGACACCTGCTTCTGTTTATAACCTTAAGTAGTCCCAAAGGCCTGATTACTCTGAAACAACCATACACTTGTCTTGGTTCATTGCTTAATCAATCTTTTCAGGCACACCAGAATATCCCATTTTCCAATACAAGGGCTTTCATCATCAGCATGTGTGATCTTTAATTCTGCAGTGCTGTCATATATTAAGAGACAATAAAATGAAATAGGCTGTTATCTCTTAAAAAGCACTAGTAATTCAAATTTGGACAGCTTCAATTTGGGCATAGGTTGTTATCTCTTAAAAAGCACTAGTAATTTAAATTTGGACAGCTTCAATTTGGGCAAGGTAATTGTGGAAATATTCCCTGCCTTCTCTATGCTGCAGTCTAACATTTAATGGTTTTGCAAATCTGACTGTACTAAGCTACAAGCAATAAGGAAATAAAATTAAGATGTTAGTCATAAAATTAGCCAATATAAGAGACTAAAGATTCTATTCCAAGATGGGCCAAGCTATGAGATTTGTTATTATCCATGGGATTGAAAGAATGGAGGCTTTTTAGGCAAAGAAGAGTCTTTTTTTCCACTTTCTTGTATCTTTGCTTTCTCTCTGTCATCTGACTAAAACTTGTTCACACTGTCCCAGTCCTAAACAACAGCAACAACAGCCACCAGCTAATTCTGCATCTTCCTTCTCTCCAAGCCATCCTATTTCTGCTTTTCTATTCTACTCACAAGAAAATTTTCTATTTTCTATTCTATTTAAACTATTAAAATAGTTTAAACTCATTGCCTCAACTTCCTCAGTTTCCTTATACTTCTCAGTTCCCAGCAATCTGACTTCTGACTCTGTGTTTCTGCCTAAATTGCTCAAGCAAAGGCAAATAGTGTCCTGTTTTCTATACCTACTGGCCCTATTGCAGCCCTAATTCCTTTGTGACACCCAGCAATATTTCACATTGATGACCACTTCTTGAATATTGCTGTCACTTTATTCTCCTCTCTGACCCCCATCTCTATCTTATTTACTTCATGTTTTTCCTCTGCCTCCCAATTAAATTTTAGTGTTACTATAATTCTCTTCTATTATGTGTGATTTCTTCCACTCCTGTGGTGTTTTCTCCAGGTGACAGACAGCAATCAGATACCAGACTTCATGCCAAAAAGAATGTCAGACGTTAACACCACCATTAAAAACTTCAGTTGCAATAGTGGAGGTTCGCCTGATAATGCCATTTAATTGATTTGGCTGGCCTTTGAATAAACAAGAAGGATCAGAGCATATGGCAATAAACTATCAAAAATTAACCAAGTCGTAGTCCTAATTACCACATGTTGAAGGTGATACCTTTTCAGTACCAGAGTAACTTAACTCAGTCTCTTGTATTTGGTATTTGGCTATAACTGATTTGTTGACTGTAATTCAATTCCCCATGGTAAGAGAAATCAAAACCAGATCACTTTTACATGGGAAGGGTGACAATATACACTCATTGCCTTCCCTCAGAGCTACATTAAATCTCTTGCTCTCTGTCACTGTATAGTCTATAGGGACCTTGATCATTTTTACATTCCACAACACATCATGTTGGTTTGTTATATCAGTGACATAAATGGTAATTTAACATGATTAGTAGAAAGTGGCCGGCATTCTAGGCATCCTAAGCTGCCTATGTGTCAAAGGGCAAACCTCAGTAGAAGACTCACAACAAAAACTCCTAGGGTATTAGAGCAAGACCAGTCCTTCTGCAGCAAAGAATTATGTAATTTTGGAAAAAAAAATTCCTGCCATGATACTAGATCCTTAGAACTGTATATTATCTAATCCATTGAGTCATAAGTTTGGGCAGGAAGAGTAGTGATTTGTTATGAATGCACCATTCAGAATTGGGCTGGAGAAGTTCCAGAAGACACAAGTAAATTACAATAAACAGGTGACCAAACACCTAAACCATTTGTAGGGTATTAGGTTCTCTGTCACAACTTTTGCTATGGCATCTTGGGTTTCCCTATGACTAAATAGCAAAGGAAATAACTGAGGCCCAATTCACAGGTAAGTTGGTGCAATTTCTTCATGTTAGCTTTACTGGATAATTGTTACACTTGAGGCTTACATAGGTCTGGCTCTAAAGGACATGAGAGTGCACTAGACCTTCAAAGAGAACATTTGGAAGTTTATTTTCCACGGAGTTTTGGGCTCCTGGGCAGAGTGGTTTGGCTAGTTGGTCAGAACTCAGAAAAAAAGACAATAAGTGGGTAAGAGACAATGAAATCTTAAGAAAATCCATGCACTGGATCTATGGAAGTGGGCACAGCATGTGCACTTGTCTTTCTCATACTCATGACCACTAGGGACCATTTATCTCAGAAGAGGAACTCAATAACCAAGGAGGAAACTTGTCCTGTGGATGGCAATAAGCATCTTTCTTTGGCAACCCTGGTGCTAGCAGAATGGGACCATAAACAGAGTGACCATTGTGGCAGGGATACAGCTACGCAGCCTCAGTAGCAGGGTCCGTTTTCTGTAAATTTTATCTGACTGCTGGTGACTAGTCAGGGGCAGAAAACAAAATTAAGCCCTCATTATGAAGTCATTCTTCAAGGGAACCAGTCTACCACTTGGTGGTAGGTTGATTACATCAAACTGAACCCCAGTAGCGGGAGCAAAAATTCATCCTTTCATGAATTGACACCTTCTCTGGATATGAATTTGCATTCCCTGATTCAAGGATCACCACTGACGTTATCACCCTAAGGATTATACAACATACGACATATATTTTCATGGTTTCTCACAGTTATCTCTTTTACCATACAGGAATGGGCACTTAAACACACAATCCACTTGTCCTACCATATATCTCCTCACCTAGGAACTGAATAATGGAATGGTCAGTTAGAGGCTTAAGGAAGACATACACTTAGGTACAGTCTGGTTGGGGTGCTGTCCTCTAGGATGTGGTGAATGCACTAAATCAATGGCTGATAAATGGTACTCTCTCCAGTAGCTAAAATGCATGGGTCCCAGAACTAATGAGTGAGAGTGGGGTTAGTTCATCTCACCATTCTTCCCAGTGACCCAGTGAAGTTGTGATCTTCATCTCCACAAACATGGGTTCTACAGGATTAGTGACCTTGGTTTGTGCAAAGGGATTGTTTCCCCCAGAAGACAGAGTGGAACTCTTAATACATTCCACTTTAACTTGAAACTATAGCTACTACTTGGTCATGTTGAATTGCCCATGCCATTGAAGCAACCAAGGTGAAGAATTACTATTTTAATAGAGGTGATTGAATCTAATTTCTATGAAGTTCTGGGATTTGTGGTATATAATGGGAATAGGAAGGAGTGCATGTGGAATCACAACATATAAGAGGAGTGCATATTTGTGTTTCTCTGCCAAGAGATAATGTGTATGGACAATTATAGTAAATACAGTCCAAAGAAGGAAAGGCAACGAAGGGCACAGATCTCTCACATATGAAAATCAAGGTCATTCCAGCAGACAAGAAAACTAGGCCAGCCAGAGTGTTGGCTTAGCATGAGGAAAATAAACTGAATGAGTAGTAAAGAAGGAGATGATAAATATCAGTTATGACCTTGGCACTGCCTGCAATAGTGAGAGTGTAATTCATTCCAATAACCCCCAGAATTAAGCCTTTTCAGAGATTACAACTTATCACTACCCTGAAGGGGACTCAGTGACAGGTTTTACCTAATAGGGCATATGGGTGGATCTGAGTGGTGCAAGGGATAGGCTGTACTGGCCATTTCATACCCTCTTAGTTCATGTCTTATCCCAACCACTGCTTTGGTGGCGAGTTCCATTAAATGCTTCACCATCTTCACCTTGGTTCAGACTTATAACATCTCATTGTGGGCTGAGACCACGGAACTCTTCCTGCTATGGGACTACTTGGCACAACTGTGTGGGATACCTGTGGCACCTTACTTGGCCCTTATGCATGCACAACCAGAGATTACTTTAGGTTACACCTTAGGTAATGGGGATAGGGATCAAGGGATGAATTGCCTCCCCTATTGCCCCAGGCCATTAGTTCTCAAACATGTTTCACAAGGCTCCTTAGAAGTTCCTATGAGAATGAAGGACGGCAGCTCACAAAAGCACATTTTTCAAATTGGTTTTTCCCTGTTCAAAACTACTGCCCTCATGCTTGTCCTCTAAGATTATATTCCCAAATAAAATGAATGACCTTTGGGGCCACCTGGATGGCTCAGTCGGTTGGGTGTCCGACTTCAGCTCAAGTCACGATCTCATGGTTCCTGAGTTAGAGCCCCACGTCGGGCTCTTTGCTCACAGCTCAGAGCCTGGAGCCTGCTTCAGATTCTGTGTCTCCATCTCTCTGCCCCTTCCCTGCTGGCGCTGTCTCTCTCTCTCTCTCTAGCTCTCTCTCAAAAATAAATAAACATTAAAAAAAAATTTTTTAATGACCTTTACACAAGCTTTGGTCTATGGTTTAGCTTTTGGGGAAAACCTAGATTAAAACAGAACTTGAAAAACATTTTGAAGGAAACTTTTATTTGAAGTGAAAGGACTGCTAGGTCTTGTCAATGTCTCGAGCCTGAATAACCAGCTGCGAGAGTCAAGGGAAAACAGGGAACCCTGGGAGGAGAGCTACTTTTGGGGATGGGGAGACGATAAATTTAATCTTAGACTGTGGAATTGAATATGGATTTCACCCATAAAGAGTCTGGCATTGAAATATAAGTCTAAGGTGAATAGATAGAATTGGATGGTAGATCAACCTGTGAGAACGGACGAGTATTCTAATAAAATAGGCAAGGGAAATTTACTCAATGTTGACAGCAATATTTGAGGGAACATGGTATCTTCACTACTAAAACGGAGCTCCTTGAATGTGAAAGTTGAGAAAAAGTTGTCCCACATGTCATTTTTTGCTTTCACATTCCCTGTACCTTTTACTCTGAGAATTCTTCTTACCTGGCTATTTAAAGATTCCCTGGAGGGAAGGAAAAAAAAAAAAAGACACTGTCAAAATAGAGCTTTCTTTAAGAAGACAGAAAAAAGAAATGGGCTTTTTTTTTTTTCTTTGATCAGTCAGTGAGAGCAAGGAATGAGGTCAGTAAGAGTAGATGTTTTTCTAGGATGGAGAAAAGAGCGAGCACCTCATTTGGATTTCATTTTTTTGTAACATGTTTTTGAGCATGAAAACCTCCCAGCCAGCCACGGCAACAATTTCAGAGAATACAATTATGTAAGGAGTTTTAGTATTAATATTTTACGGATGTGCTCACTGATCAAGATTTTTTTTTTACTCCTCTGAAACTAATCAGACAGAGCGTTTTAGAGAAACACGCTGATATTGTCACTAAATTTACATTAAAATTGGACATGTTATCTACCCTACTTAAAAAAGCACACGGTGTATCTATTAATCACTGCTTAATGTTGAATACTAATACATGAACTTTTTCTAATTAAAGGGCTATTCAGCTCTGACACCAGTACCTTATCATTTTAGGTGTTTTATTATGCTTTTGGCATTTGTTAATGGCAGGACTTGCTCGCTATTACCAAAAGCCTTTCAAATCTTATAATTTTTGAACAGTTTTAAAAATGGGAAGAAAGAGTTCAATGTGTTTTTAATTAAAAACTAGATTTTTATTATAAAACTGGGATGTGGGCAGGTAGATATCTCTTCTATATTATCTAAAGGAAGTGTAAAAATTTATATGTAATATTTATTCCTGTAGTGTTTATATATTTTTTTCTTGAATTTGTTTTAAAATATAAAACTTTCTTGGGTAATCCACATATTATATTCTCACATTATGGAAATTAATCACACTTCCACTAAGAAGACAAACATACACATTGTTTTTTTATATTTAAAAAATAATTTGTGCTAGGGCACCTGGGTGGCTCAGTCAGTTAAATGTCTGACTTCAGCTCAGGTCATGATCTCACAATTGGTGGGTTCCAGGCCCGCGTCAGGCTCTGTGCTGTCAGCTCAGAGCCTAGAGCCTGCTTTGGATTCCGTGTCGCTCTCTCTCTCTCTGTTCCTCCCCGTTCACTCTCTGTCTCTCTCTCTCTCTCTCTCTCTCTGTCTCTCTCTCTCTCTCTCTCTCTCTCTCAAAAATAAATAAAATATTAAAAAAAACATTTAAAAAAATCATTTGTGCTGGGGGCGCCTAGATGGCTCAGTTGGTTAAGACTCCAACACAATGAAGAAGCCAGAAGCAGGCCTGGGCTTATATGGAGTCTTAGTATTAGACAAAATTAAATCAGTGAAGAAAGAATAGTCTCTGCAGTTAAAAAAAAAAATTGGTTAAATTAGTGATTCTACATCTATACTTTCAGATAGTATGTGGTCATTTAAAAAAATAGAATATTTTGGGGGTGCCTGGGTGGCTGAGTCTGTTGAGCATCCAACTTCAGCTCAGGTCATGATCTCATAGTCTGTGGGCTTGAGCCCCGCGTGGAGCTCTGTGCTGACAGCTCAGAGCCTGGAGCCTGCTTCGTATTGTGTGTCCCTCTCTCTCTGCTGTCTCTCTGTCTCTGTCCCTCTCTCAAAAATAAACATTAAAAAAAATGAAATCACAATTTGTGCTTGAAAGGAAAAAAAATCTCCTTTAGTGTTCCCTGAGGCTTTGTGCATTGGCCTAGCTGGAGGTTGGTTTCTAATGAGCACTGTTCACAGTGAAGTGGATCTTCTTTGGCTTTCCTTATGGAGTGCATGATGCACATAAATCAAACTGTGAGATCAGGGGACTAATCAGTCCTGTAGATGTACAACTATAGTCTCTGGAAGAACCAGAAGAAGCTTTTCAACTGGCATAATAGCAGCACAGAAACAGTTCTCCTATGACTGTGTTATCACTGTTTAAGATTTTTGGGGTTAGACAGTAAAATATTAGCAGTCTAGCATTACTTCTCTTAACTACCTTGCATTATTGGCCTTTCATTCCTTTGCTGGTTCATTCTTTCAGCAGAAAGACACAGCACCAGGTTATGTGGCAGATATCGATATACTCAGATAGCATGACACCCACCAAAAGTGAATTTGTAGTCTAAGGGGATAGACAGGCAGAGATATGAATAAAGTACTAAGAAAGCATAAAGCAAAAACATCAAACTCTGCTGAAGATGTCAGGGAGGGCTTCACTGAGGAGTTGACAGTTGAAGAGGACCAGGCTTCACCAGGTGGGTGAGAACAGCTTATAGGTAAAGGCACAGCATGACGAAAGACATGGGGCTCTACAGCAAGTAATTTCTACAGAAATTAAGAGTTCTGTGGGGTAAAGACAGTCCCCTCCCCCCTACTTCTTGTTAATAACACGTTAAGAACTTTGGGCTTTTTTTTTTCCTGGGATAGTAATATTTTTTACCGGAGTAGGCTAAAGATCCAACTTATTTTTGGAGGTGATAACTGATAGCCATGTGCTAGATGCTTAGGTTACTGGGGTGTAAGATTGAAATGGGGGCTGGAAGCAGGTTTCAGAAGAATCTGCACGCTGAATAAGAGATCTAGAATGTACCATGTAAGCAATGAAGGCCTTTGAAAGCGTTTGAGATGGCATGATGAAAGCAGTGTTTTTCTTGATATCTGTGTATACGTGGAATAATTTTCCTCTAGATTGTTCATGTTCTTTTAGTTCTGAGATAGATCTGGCTTACAAGCGTTTTCATGGGCTGGGCACCTGGATGACTCAGGAGGTTAAGTACCTGATTTCAGCTCAGGTCATGATCTCGTGGTTCGTGAGTTCGAGCCCCCACCTTTGGGCTCTGTGACGACAGCTCAGATCCTGGAGGCTGCTTTAGATTCTGTGTCTCCCTCTCTTTCTGCCCCTCCCCCACTTGTGCGTGCGCCCGTGCGCGCGCTCTCTCTCTCTCTCTCTCTCTCTCTCTCTCAAAAATAAGTAAACAACAACAACAAAAAAGAGTTTTCAGAGGCTATGTAATTTGAAAGGTATTGGGGAAGGAAGTTTTAGAGGTGTGCTTCCTTCCTTTCTTATTTTAAGGTTACATAGGCTGCCTCTTCAAATGTATGATATGAAGGAGGACATCCATGCCGCCATTTGAGGTTGGTTGTGGTTAGTTCTACTATTGCTACTTCTCGTTTGGAAGAGAAGTCTTCTCAGACTATAAAAATTATTCATATTACTACTGTTAGAGAAATGAAAGAACCTATAGAGAAAATTGTGTTTCAAGTTGTATTGCATTTGGATAGTCAGAGTAATGTAGAGGTATTCAGGATAATCCGAGAAAGTGCTGAGGAAAGAACGTCGTGTTAACCCTACAAATATAATTGTGAAATGGATTTTTGCTCAGGTGTTACCGAGAGTATTTCCTGAAAATAGGGGGAATCAATGAGTGAGCCCTCCTATAATAGCGAATACTGCTCCTGTTGATAATACATAGTGGAAGTGAGCTACTACATAGCATGTGTCACGAAGAACGCTATGTAACGAGGAGCTTGCTAGTACAATGCCTGTTAAGCCCCCTACAGTAAATAGGAAAATAAAGCCTAGGGCTCATAGCGTAGCAGGGAATCATTTAATGTGGCCTCCATGAAGGGTGGCAAGTCAGATATACTTTTACCCCTGTGGAGATAGCAATGATTCTGGTGGCTGATGTGAAGTATGCTCGTGTGTCAACATCTATTCCCATGGTGAACATGTGGTGAGCGCATACAGTGAAACCTAGGAAGCCAATAGATATTAATGCTCAGATTATTCCTATATAACCAAAGGGCTCTTTTTTGCCTGAGTAATAGGTGACGATGTGTGAAATTATTCTGAAACCTGGCAAGATTAGGATGCAGACTTCGGGTGCCCAAAAAATCAGAACAAGTGCTGACATGGGATAGGACCCCTCCAGCGGGATCAAAGAAGGTGGTGTTTAAGTTTCGGTCTGTTAGTAGTCTGGTAATGCCGGCCACTAATACTGGTAGTGATAGGAGTAGCAAGACGGCAGTAATTAGGTCGGATCAGAAAAATAAAGGTGTCTGATATTGAGATACAGCAGGGGGTTTTGTATTGATAATTGTAGTAATTAAATTAATAGCACCTAAGATTGAAGAAACGCCTGCAAGGTGGAAGGAAAAGAGGGTTAGATCTACAGAGGCTTCAGTGTGGGCTAGGCTACCAGCTAGAGGGGGATATACAGTTCATCCAGTGCCTGCACCCGCTTCTACTACCAATGATGCCAGTAGTAGTAGGAAGGATGGGAGAAGAATAATCTAATGGATTATTTCAAGCCAGTCTCCAATCTTCATCTTAAATGAATCTAATATCAGGTGTTACTAACACTTGGCAGCCAAATAAATGGCAAGGAAATCATAGTTATTTCTCTAAGCAGATTTTGGAGGAATAAAAGATCTAGAAATTTGCCTGTTAGGGAGGAAGATGGGAACATAAAGGTGAGTGTCTGACAAAGCCAATTAAGTACTATGCATCACTATCATGAGGAGAGCTAATCTTTGTAACCCCGTGTGGGAGTTACAGTCCTGAAGAAATGTTACTATCATACAGGCTACCGGATGTGAGATAGAACTCGGAGAATCCTTAGAGAAAAATATATTTTTGCCCTTATGTAGAAAGCCTACTGTAAAATATAATGCATCCTCAATCCAATATGTATATATAGGTTTAAGCATATAAAATTGCCTCTATGTGACTCTTTGACGCTCCAAATGGCAATTTCATATGGTTCAAAATAATAAACATGCACACACACACACATAAGATTATATTTATCAACTTATACGTGCATATCAGGTTTATGACCAGATATCTATCTATCTAATCTTTATATAGACAGAGACAGACAGGCAATAGAGGTGGAGAAAGAGAGATAGAAAAGCACTAAAAAATTGGCTTGAGTGTTTACTGTGAAAATATTTTACAAATCAAATGTGTTTTATAATAATAAATTCAGATATAATAATTATTAGTTATCTTTTAAATCCTAACAAAATGAGTTTTTTTTTAAAGTAGGCTTCATGCCCAGCACAGAGCCCAAGACAGGGCTTAAACTCACGACCCTGAGATCATGCCCTGAGCTGAGATCAAGAGTCAGTTGTTTAACCAACTGAGCTACCCAGGTCCTCCCCTGCCCCCAGAAAATGATTCTTGTATTTGGGCTCCCAGGTGGTTCAATTGGTTAAGCGCCCAACTTTGGCTCAAGTCATGATCTCGCAGCCCATGAGTTTGAGTCCCGCACAGGCTCTGTGCTGACAGCTCAGAGCCTGGAGCCTGCTTTGGATTCTCCCTCCTCTGCTCATGCTCTGTCTGTCTGTCTGTCTCTCTCTCAAAAATAAACATTAAAAAAATTAGAAAAAATCATTCTTATATTTTAAGAATAGTAGAGCAAAATTATGTTTTTATAATGACAAATATTCTTTCAAAATTGACTCCTTATGTGAATTTAATTAGACATATATTGAACTGTCTCCCTGTGGCCTTTCATGTCTCCATGTATCTGTGTTCTTTGTGCTACGTTCTTTGTAATTTTTTTTAATCTTTATTTATTTTTGAGAGAGAGAGAGAGAGACAGAGCATGAGCAGGGGAGGAATAGAGAGAGGAGACACAGAATCCGAAGCAGGCTCCAGGCTCTGAGCTGTCAGCACACAGCCTGACATGGGCCTCGAACCCACAAACTGTGAGATCATGACCTGAGCCAAAGTCAGACGTTCAACCGACTGAGCTACCCAGGCGCCCCACATTCTTTGTAATTTGTTCAGATCTATTCTATAATCTTTTATGTCAACTGAATGTATTCTGCTAGTTAAGTCCTCTGTTTAATTTTTAATATTATTCATTAAATTTTCTCATATGTAGAAATTATTTTGGTTCTTTTTCAAAAATGAGTGACCACTTTTAATAATCTCTTGCTCTTTATTTTTTTTATTCCTGCGTTAATTTATTTAAACATTTCATCTATTCTTACTGTAAATTCTGAGAAGGCGGCTGCCTATAAGCTGGAAAGAAAGTGCTCACCAGGAACCAGGAATTGGCAAGAAGATTAACCTTGGGCTTTCCAGCCTCCAGAACTGTGACAAACTAAACTTTTGTTGTTTAAACCCCCCAGTCTATGGTATTTTATTTCGTCAGTATGAGGTGACTACTACAGTGAGCTGATTAACAAGAATTGCAATACATACAAAGGTTTATAGTGAAAGGCACAAGTTGTGCTTAGTTGACATGTCCTAAAATTTTTTTTTTTAATTTTTATGGTCCTTTTGACATGGTTGTAATCAAGCCTTTGCACACTTTTCCCCAAGAACAGAACAATAACATAATTGCTCCAATCTGTCACTTAAACATGAACTTAAACGTGCTGCATTTCTATCCACAGGCTTCGGTTTGAAGGATGGCAAATCAACACCTTCTATGTCTCATCTCATTCCCTGTCAGCATCACCTGCCTCTGAGGCCCCTGCTGCTGCGGCCACCAGCACTGCACGGGCTCTGATGGGCTTCAGGTTGGCCTGTTTTCTCTCTACAGTCTGTGCTGTGCAATTCTTGCCTCCTGCCCTTGAGCTCCCCGGTTGGCGCTGGGGAATAGGATAGAAGGGTGTTCTCGCAGCCCCAGCGCTTTTGCTTGGACTTGTGGGGGACTTAGATCTTTGAGTTTTGGGAGATAAATTCTTCTGTTCCTCTTCCCAAACCAGTTGTCCTGAGAGATTCAGCGATTTATCCAGTCTCCTGAAATATCGTCAAAAATCTGTGCAGTTTGCTTGGTACCAAGCGGTGACAGCCTTTGTAATCACACATACATTGTTCTCACTTCTACGCTACCTCCCTTTTTCTTTCCTCCTTCTTTCCTGAGATTGCGCTCTCTAATAAAATAATCGCACATAGGCTTTTGTCACAAGCACTGTTTGAAAATCTGTTTGCTTGAAAATCTGTTTGCTCAGAAAGATGGTTGTAGAAATGATAAGACATATTTTTAGATGTTTCTAATTTGTTTTTCTCAGCTTATCTTCCACAAAGAGCTATTATTAGCTATTTTAGAGATGAGGGAATTTATTGATTTATTTTCATGTTTTTATTTATTTTTGAGAGCGAGAGAGAGGCAGAGCACGAGCTGGGGAGGGGCAGAGAGAGAGGGAGACACAGAATCCGCAGGCTCCAGGCTCTGAGCTGTCAACACAGAACCCGACGTGGGGCTCCAGCTCGTGAACCATGAGATCATGACCTGAGCGGAAGTTGGACGCTTAACGACTGAGCCACCCAGGCGCCCCTAGATGAGGGAATTTTAAATTCACCATTTAAAAAGAATCTAAAGTAAGAAAGCCATGAAACTTTTAATTGCAGACAAATATTTTTCCAACTTAGAGTTTGAAGCTTAAATGTAAACACTACCTGAGAGATCTTTTCCATTTAGGGAAAGGAAAGGTAGAAGGGAGTTAAACATATTAAGTATATTTTGCCATTAACAAAGGCAAGTATGTCTCTTGTCACATATTCCGTGGGAATTCAAAGAGGAAATATGTTTTAAACAACACAGGGAAAAAAATGTTACAATAAATATGACCTTTTTCTTTTCTTTTTAAGTTTATTTATTTATTTTGAGACGCAGTGTGCAAGACGAGGGTGGGGGGGAGGAGCAGAGAGAGAGAGAGAGAGAGAGAGAGAGAGAATCTTAAGCAGGCTCCGTGCCGCCAGCACAGAGCCTGACGCAGGGCTTGATGCCGCTAACTGTGAGATCATGATCTTAGATGAAATCAAGAGTCAGATGCTTAACCAACTCTGCCACCCAGGTGCCCCAATGTGACCATTTTCCAACATGAAGTAGCAGCAAGGTGTCATGAGAGGCTTTTGTTGCCTTTTCACCTTCTTGGTTATTTGTAAAGTAACAATTGAGGTTTGGAACTGTCAGGGGAGTAATGGTGAGAACAAACTAATACACAACCTTAGAAAGGTCATTTGACCACTGCTGGCTGAAAATATACAACATGATGAACATTAATGACTTTATACTATTGTGTTAGGGATATAGAAAACAGCCACCAAAGACAGGTTTCTGGTAGGGATGCTACTTAAATTGATCTGAGTTTGACATTCAGAGAACAAGGCATTGAAAGAAAACCTTTATTAAGTTTGAACATCAATGCTAAAATGCAAGATTTTTTCTTAAGTATTCCATCTTTCCCATATTTAAAGAATAATGCAAATGGAATTGCAAAAATAATATTCCATTGTCTGCGTATACCAAATTATGTTTCTGCATTTGTCGTGATAAAAATTTTGGTTGGTTCCACTTTTTTAGCATTTTGAGTAATATGCCATGAACATTCTATATAAGTTTTTGGTGGACATGTATTTAGATTTCTCTTGGACATATATTTATGAATGAAATTTAACATGGTAAGATACTGTCAAATTATTTTCCAAAATTGCCATATTATTTTACATTCCCACCAGCAATGTATGAGGGTTCCAAATTCGCCACATTATTGCCAACACTTGTTATTATCAGTCTGTTTTTTAATTTTTATCTTGTATTGTTTGTCTGTTTTTAATTTTTATTTTTTATTGTCTGTTTTTTGATCATAGCCATCCTAGTGGGTGTGAATTGTTATCTCATTGTGGCTTTGACTGGTATTTCCTTAATGACAAATGCATTTCAGCATCTATTTATGGACTTTTTAATAACTTCTTTATTTTCTTCAGAGAAATATTTATTCAAATCCTTTGTCCATTTTTAATTGGGTTACTTAACTTTTTATCACTGAGTTGTTATGTACTCTTTACATATTTGGGATACAAGTCCTTTCTCAGATATATGACTTGCAAATATTTTCTCCCTTTCTGTAGTCTCTTTTGTGATGTCTTTGTCTGCTTTGGGTATCATGGTAACACAGGCCTCACACTGAGTTAGGAAGTGTTCCCTCCTCTTCAATTTTTTTGAATGTGTGTAGAATTGATACTATTTCTTCTTTAAATGTTTGGTAAAATTAATCATGAAGTCATATGAGCTTGGGACTTTTTAATTACTGGAAATTCCTAAATTACAAATTCAATCTCTTTACTTACTATAGGTCTGTTCCAATTTTGTATTTCTTTTTGAATCACTTTTGGTATTTTGTGTTTTTGTAGGAATTTGTCAGTTTCATCTATGTTTTCTAATTTGTTAGCATGTAGTTGTTCATAGTATTCTCCTATAATCCTTTTTCTCCTTATTGCTGTAAGTTCAATGGTAGTGTCCCCTTTATTATTTCTGATTTCAGTAATCTGAGGATCCTGTCTTGATTTCTTGGTCAGTCTGGCTAAGTTTTGTTCATTTTGTTGATCTTTTCAAAGAACCAAGTTCGGTTTTAGGTTTTCTCTGTTGCTTTTCTAATTTCTATTACATTTATTTATGCTCTGACTTTTTTTTAGGTTTATTTATTTTGAGAGAGAGAGAGAGAGAGAGAGAGAGAGAGAGGGCACTCATGAGCAGGGGAGGGGCAGAGAGAGAGGGAGAGAGAGAGAATCCAAAACAGGCTCTGAGCTGTCAACACAGAGCCCGACGTGGGGCTCAATCTCATGAACAGTGAAATCATGACCTCAGCTGAAATCAAGAGTGGAATGTTTAACCAACTGAGCCACCCAGGCACCTCTATGCTGTAACTTTTAAGTTTATTTTTTTCTTTTTGCTTGCTTTACATTTAGTTTGCTCTTTTTTTCACCCAGTTTTTTAAGGTAGAAGATGAGGCCACTGATTAAAAAATCTTTTTTCTTTTTCAATATAGACAGATGTTCACAGCCATAAATTTCCCTCTAAGCACTGTTTTAGCTGCATTCCATAAGTTTTAGGATGTTGCATTTTACTTTTCATTCATTTCAAAGAATTTTAAAGCTTTACTTGCTATTTATTCATTGACCCATTGGTTATTTCGAAGTGTGCTGTTTAATTTCCACATTTTTGTCAATTTCTCAAATTTCCCTCTATTACTGATTTCAAATTTAATTCTATTGTGCTTAAAGAGCATACTTTGTGTGATTTCATTATCCTAAGCATACTGAGGCTCGTTTAATAACCTAATATATTGTCTCTCTTGTAGAATATTGTATGTGCAATGAAGAAAAAATGTGTATTCTGCTGCTGTTGGATGGAGTGTTCTATAGGTGTTTTTTGGGTCTAACTGGTTCAGAGTATTGTTCAAGTCTTCTGCTTCCTAATTAATCTTCTACTTAGGTGTCCTATCCATTTTTCAAGGTGAGAGATTAAATTCTCCCAACTATGATTTTGAATTTCTGTTTTTCCTTTCAGTTTTCGCTTACTGTTTATATGGGGTTTTTTTGCCCCTCATCTTTTTAGCTTTCAAACTATTTTTGTTAATGTTTATTTAGTTTTGAGAGATAGAGACAGAGTGCAAGCGGGGCAGAGAGAGAGGGAGACAGAATCCGAGCTGTCAGCACAGAGCCTAAAGTGGGGCTCAAACTCACAAATTGTGAGATCGTGACCTGAGCCGAAGTCGGATGCTTAACCGACTGAGCCACCCAGGCATCTCTCTTCCAGCGTTTTGAATGTTCATCTCATTGTCTTTTGCCTCCCTGGTTTCTAATGAGAAGTCAGCTGTTAGCTTTATTAAGAATCTCTTGTACACGGTGAACCATTTTTCTCTTGCTGATTTTAAGATTCTTTCTTTGTCTTTTGACAGACTGAATAAATGTGGATCTCCTTGACTTTCTCTTACTTAAAATTTAAGATTCTTAGATGTATAGGTTGATGTTTTTCATCACATTTGGGAAGTCTGTGTCTATGATTTATGCCAATATTGTTTCTGCCCCTCCCTCTCTCTCCTCTGCTCTGGGATTCCCATTTTGCCTATGTTGGTATGCTTGATGGTATCCCACAGCTCCTTGAGATCTTGTTCATTCGTCTTCAGACATTTTTCTTTCTGTTCCTTAAACTGGGTAATCTCAATCGAGCTACCTTTAAATTTTTCAATTCTTTCTTCTGCAAGCTCGAATCTGTTGTAAACCCCTCTGGTAAATTTTTCATTTCAGTCATTGTACCTTCAATTCTAGAATTTCTATTTGGTTCTTAAAAACATTTTTTAAATTCCTTTATTGATATTCTTTATTTGGTGAAGCATCAATGTCATACTTTCCTTTAATTCTTCAGACATGATTTTCTTCAGTTTTGAATATATTAATAATAGCTAATTTAAAATTTTTGTCTAGTACCTCTAAAATCTGGGTCCCATTAGGGTCAGTTTCTATTTATAACTTTCTTCCTGTGTTTGAACCATAATTTTCCTCTTGGAAAGTGTATATTTGAGAACATATAACGTGGCAAAACTGGAATTCAGGTCCCTTCCCCATGATGTGTTCTTGTTAGTTTTTATTGTTATTGCTGCTGGATTTATTTCTTTATTGGGGTGGGGGTTGTTTAGTGACTTTCCGGGACTAATTCTGAAAAGTCTGTATTCCCTGTGGTGGTCAGCCACTGAAGTCTATTATTAACTAAATGGTCAGGAAATGATTGGTCAGATACTTTCCTAAATGCCTTGAGCCAGTAGGTCTTCTATCCTTTCTCAAGGAACTTTATTTGTGTTCTGGAACTCCAGTAATGCTCAGGCAATGTATAATTCTGCCTTTGCCTTTACTTCCTGCTTGTACAGGGCCTCAAGACCGACCAGAGATGAGAGATTGGGGCACTTTTGGGTTTTTCCTCACATGTGCACAGCCCTGCTAATATATGTGGACTTCCAAATCCCTGGTAGTATATCAGATCTTTTCAAAGACCCCAGTGAACATCTCCTTTTATTTTTCTGTCTAGGCTCTTGTTTGCCCCAACTGATGCTGTAAGTGTCTGTGATATCAAATAATCTTTGTTGGTTGTTTTCCACATACACCCTGGAGGTAGGGCTTTTGAGCTCTGATCAGGTCAAATAATGACAATGCCTTTTGAATAAAGATTTTCCAAGCAGCTTTGAGACAGATCAAATAGTGATAATGCTCTGGGAATGGAACCATTTGAAGAACTCTGAATTTGGCCAGCCTGCCCTCATGCTTCATGGCACTGAGGCTATTGTTTTACAAGGCCACTGTAGAACTCGGGAGAAGGGCATGGGGTAGGTCAAGTTTAAGAGCCATAAATCTTGTTCTTACTGAGGTTCAGCAATTTCTTTTTTTGGAATAAACACTCCTCAAGATTGTTACAAGTCTTTGGTTAATTTTTAGAATTCTGAAAGAGTTTATTTGTATGATTTTTTTCTCCCATGTTTTCATTGCTTTTATGAAGGAGTGGACTGACTCTAATATCCCAGACATTCCAAGTCCCTTCATTAGCTCTTATTTTTGCCTATTCCCTTCCCAATATTTTAGTGACCCAGTTTCTATTTGGGAAAAGAAAGTCTTCCCAATGGATATTAGTCTTGTCTTGGAATTGTTCTGTGCCATTCCAAAAGCAGGAAATAAATATACAATCTTTTAAAATATTTTCCAGATGCAATTATTAACAAATGTCTGTATCAATCAACATGTTCTCTAGCTTACCTGGTATCCTCATTCTCTTCCTTCAACCAACTGTTCTTTGCATTTTTGTAGTGATTGAGTCTTTGAAAAAGAATGATGAATAGTATTGATTCTCACTTTCTATAAAATATATACACATGTGAGTACAAAAATATACACTGTTCCCAATATATTCATTGGCCTGAATCCTTAAGATCTTTCTGGAACACAGATAAAAAAATTCTTCTCCTAGAATTTCATACTACATTTGTTTATAATTATTGTTTCTATATTTTTTAACATCTTTGTATCTGAGAGAATTTATCCTTAGTAAACATGAAAGATGAAATTTACTGAGTGCTAATTAAATGTCAGTTACTATGATACATAAAATGATTTGTGCATAATAAGTGTTTAATAATTACACTTTGAATAAATACTACTTCACCTATTTTTATTTTAACCTCCTTAACTGTACCCTTAATTTTTGACAGATACACATTGCCCTCAACAAGGAACTAGAAGAATTTGAAAATATGTTGCACTCATAAAATAGTAGAGTGGGTGGGAAAAAAAAAAGATGAAAAAGTACTGCTGAAATTAAGAATAGGTTCAAAATAGACTTTGGGAAACTTTAGATATCTCTCAATTTCTACCACTCCTACTCTCTGCCTCTCCAAAACATCCTTTTGTATGAAATGATACAAAACAACTGGTAAAGATTTGCTCTTGTGGGCCCCCACTGTGATGCCAATCTCAGCACCCAAATTACTTTCTTCTTCTGTCCTATTGTGTATTTGTCACAAGACAATTTGTCATCACCATGCTAGTATTCACAGTCCAAGGCAGCAAAGCCCATGCTCAACGTCATGCTCCATAATTATCTTTGTTTCTATGAAGCCCCTCTGTGCCCACTTAGCATTTTAGATATGGATCCGAATGTGGTAGCAGTTTCTCATAGGTACTGTAATTGCTTCTGTTTTGATTTTGTCCATGTGTTTTAACTAGATTTCATGTAAAACATCTGGAGACACTAATTACTGCCTGTCCTATAAACTTACACTCCTACTTGCCCTGGTGACAGTCATGTCATTAACTGACTCAAAACCAACTCTAATTAATCAACCGACAAATAAAGATGGTCCACCTGCCTGTACCAGTCTTAGTCTGAACCCAGCACAAAATAATATCCTTTGCAGCACTGCCTGTGAAAATCCTGGGCACTGATAAGACAGTCTACTTATTTCTTAGGCTAAATTACCAAGGAACACGGAGTACAGTAAAACCTTGGATTGCAAGTAACTTGTTCTGAGAGTGTTCCACAAGATGAACAAGAATTTCTAATAAATTTTAACTTGATAAGCAAGCAACATCTTGCACTACGAGTAGTATGTGATGCTGAACATCACATGATCACAACTGAGACCATGGTTCTTGAAATTCACTCTCATATACAAGTGCTTTGGATTACAAGCATGTTTCCGGAACGAATTATGCTGGCAAACCAAAGTTTTACTGTAGTTTTATATTTAAAAATCTATATCTAGGTTATCTTCAGGGGTAGATTCAATTCACAAGCCACTCGGGAAAGTCCTGAGTACGTGTCTTGTGCCCATCCCCCACACCGAACAGCTTATTAAGGAAGCTGAGTCCTTGCACGGTATTTCACTTTCAAGCAGTTAGCTTTACTGTTTGGCTGCATTCCAATCTGTGTAATTATCCTGTCCTCCCTGTTAAAGAAAAATAAAATCCCACCAAATCATAGTGGTTTTAATTAGGGAAGTTATTCATTACTTCCTCCTTTAAAACAGACAAGGAGCTATCAAATTGTGTTTCCACTGCTATATAGCAGTTGTGGTCAAACCAGAGGGGTTGGGTTTAACGATAGTAAGGAGTTTCCTAATTAGTTCCATAATGGACCTTAGAGACCGTCCCATAAAAAGCATTATGGAAGTAGAATGGGGTATTTCTGTACAAATGGGTCCTGCTATATATAGAGAGAAAAAAGTGAAGTTCTATCTACCTTGTTCTGCTTAGGCCCCAAGATTCATGTTAATCAGAGATCTCAATTTTTGTTATTTTATTTTTTTAAAACATTTATTTATTTATTTATTTTGAAAGAGAGAGAGAGAGAGAGAGTGAGAGCACACAAGCAGGGGAGGGGCAGAGAGAGAATCCTAAGCAGGCTCCACACTTAGCACGGAGCTGATGGGGTTCCATCTCATGACCTCTCACGATCATGAGATCATGACCTGAGCTGAAGGCAAGTCAGATGCTCAACTGGCTGAGCCACCCAGGAGCCCTGGATATCTCACATTTTAAATTGCATCCCAACATGCTAAGAAGGCAGAAACCATTCTCAGCACACGTGATTGAGTGGTTCATTAGGAATATATATCAACATTAATATATCATAAGTATTTGACACACAGAATTTTTAAGGAATGTTTAGTGAACAGAATGTATTTTAAAGGAGCTCATAATTTAAAGAACTTTGCAAAGTGGACATATTTAAATTTATTATAAATTAATAAATGTATTATAATTTACTCACAAATTATTAATTACCAATATTGATTAATAATATAGCCTGTTAATATTAACTGACAATATTTGTTATTAGTTATTAAACTAAGAGCTAATTTGTTATTATTAAATAAATTATTGTATATGTTTATCATATATTAATTATTATAAAACCACAAACACATACGTATAATATATGGCAGGCTTAGTGAATTCCTGAGGATTATTATTCTCCTATAATCAGGTGTTTAAAAAATGTAAGCTCGAGGTTTTTCTATTTATTTTACATTAAGAAATTACTTGCTGGTTGTAAAGCGTTAAAACTTTTACAAGATATCATTTCTTTCTAATTATAAATACAATACTCATTGCATAAAACTTCGAAAATCATTATATCACCAACTTGAAAAAGCTAATATGAGCAGTTTGGTGAAGATCTATCCATATTATAATCTGCATCACAATCAACATCCCATTTATTTTTTATTTCACAACATATCATCAACATTTTACAGGCTGGATGGTATCTTATGCAGCATTATTGTCTTTGCTTGCCAAGTATGAATATGTCACAATTTACAATCTCTGGTTGTTGGAAATATAGGCTTCTTCAGTTTTTTAATATTCCAAGTAGGGCTTCAACGACCATTTTTCATACGTATCATTGCACTTATCTTTGACAAAGGCTTTGTGTCATCTTTGATTAATTCCATACATATAGACTCCTAAATGGAATTACTGGATGAAATATATGCCTGTTTTTGTGTGTTTTGGTTTTTAATGCCACTTGCTCTTAAGAAGTTTATAGAAATCTTGCCTGCGTTACTGCCAACAAAGAGAATTATGATTTATTTTTATCTTTTTGTGACCCTGAAAGGCAAAACAGTGGATTTTTTCACATGTGCCCCCCCCAAAATTTTTTTTAATGTTTATTTATTTTTGAGAGAGAGAGAGAAAGAGACAGGACATGAGCAGGGGAGGGGCAGAGAGGGAGACACAGAATCTGAAGCAGGCTCCAGACTCTGAGCTGTCAGCACAGAACCCGACAAGGGGCTCTAACTCACGAACCATGAGATCATGACCTGAGCTGAAGTTGAACGGTTAACTGACTGAGCCACCCAGGCACCCCTGTGCTTGATTTTTTTTAATTAAGTTTTTATTTTAATTCCAGTACAGTTCACATACAGTTCACATATTAGTCTCAGATGTACAATATAGTGAGTCAACAATTCTATACATTATTCAGTGCTCATCATGGCAAGTGTAGTCTTAATCCCCTTTACCTATTTCGCCCAACCTCCAACCAACCTCCCATCTAATATGCTTTATTTTAAATGAGTACCTTTAGTTAAAGTTATTTTTTCCCACCAGAACATTTTTTACGTGAAGCATTCTTCAGAATACATGGTTCTAAAAGATATATATATATATATAAAACATCCTATCCAAGGAAAATAGAATACACATTTTCTTATGAAGAAATTCCGAAGTTTCTTCATAAATTTCGGTAACATTCACTAAGGATTTTTGTGCTTTTGTGCAATTTGTACTTTTTTTGGAATCGCCAATTAATTCTTTTGCTTATTTTTTCTATCAAAGTATTCCTCTTTTGAACTGATTTGCAAAAATCTTTATGTATTACAAAAATCAAGAATATACAAAATTAAGACTACTGTCATTCACGTATAGCTTAGCTTTTAAATCTATTTATAATAAAATCAAACATACTGAAAGTTAAAAAAAATTCATGCCTAAACTTAGAATTATGTTTTGAGAAGTTCTCTACATGATATAATTAAATTAATATTCAATACTTTTTTTAAAAATCATTTTACACTTTTAATTTGCATTTAAGACTTCAACCACTTTGGGATTTATTTTGGTATTACAGATTTTTTCCCACTGAATGCATTATGACAGAGTTGAACTTGCTATTCATAGAGTTGTTTCCTGCTTATTATCGTTTTTTAATCACTGATGAATTGAAACATAAAGGAGGTTGGAACTTTAGGAATGCAAAACAACAGGGTGGGAAACATTCCAATTTTTCTTTAAAATATATGAAACGCTTATACTAATTTTTGTGAAGATCTCAATTTATACAAAGGCTTTGTCCACAAGAATTCTTCTCAAAGAACTGCTAAAACATGTGTCACATAACTAAAATCACATATATACCTATCTTAATCTTTGAGGAAGAAACAGACTTAAATTTTTATTATTGATGGGTAACCCTCAGTTTTCACTTGTCAGAATTTTCCAGATTCTGTGTTGTCAATATAATATGTAAGGAAACTTTAGAGGCTGGAAATCACTTCTCATTGCATAAGCAGTTTTGTTGTAACCAGTGAACTAATGAGGAAAGAGACATGAGATACAGTCTATATTAGGTTATCAAATTTATAATCCAGGAATTCCAGTAGAATATTTTAACTAACTTAATCCATCATGTTTTTTCCAATTTAGGAAGTCTTTCAAAGGAGACAAAATTGGATGAATTGTTTAAATAGGCCATGAGGCTATACAGAGATTTCACATCTTACCTGGTAGGTTTACACTAAGCTCTCTCTGTACCTTCAGTTATTGGCATATCGATAAGAGCAGGTAAATGAGAAAGAGTTCAAGTTGAAGCCTTTCCGGTCAAGGAAAAAAAATTGACTACTTTCTTCCCTGTCACACCTTTTCAGTTGTGAGTTGTTTTCAATTATGGGGTGTGTCTCGTTAATACACGAAAACTCAAAGAAATCTTCCTTCTTATTGCAGATTACGTGTTCACTGAACCCTTCCAATTTCCAACCTTTCCAAAATTCTCCTCTTAATTTTCGTTTTACAGAAACTGTCTTGGCTGAAAACCCAATTAAAACTCCTTTTAAAATGTACAGCAGTCCCCTTCACGCCCACAGGGTGGTTAGAGAATTAATGAAGCACTAAATTGGCAAACTAAGTTTCATCCATCTGGCAGGCTTCTTTAGTGAGACAGAATTTGCCATCTCAGTGCTGCCCTTCCCCAGGATTTCACAGCCCCCAAGGGGGTTGCCCACAGAGAAGAATGTGAGTTTGTTATCTGTGTCCTCTTCCCTCCCACACACCCCAACCCCCCACAGCAGATATGCTTTATTTTCAAACAAGGGACCACCCTCTTTGTCATCTCAGAAATACACCAGGTTACTTAACTACTTCTACAAACTAAAGGTGTAACAATAGGCAAGAATTACACGACTTCTAACACTCTCAGTGCTTAATCTTAGGAGACATGTTTTCAGAGAAACAAATATGATGGAGATCTAAACCTAGAGCATAAATCCAGGCTCATTAACAGACTTCATATGTATCTATACTTCCTGACAGTTATTCACTCATTTCCAACGACATATTCATTCAACAGTATTTGTTTGAGTTCTGCTCTGGGCTATGTACTACTGTAGGTGCCGAGGATGCAGCAGTTTTTAAAGCAGACAAACATGCCTGCTTACATTGTAGAAATAGACAGTCAACAAATAAGACCAATAGATAAGCTGTATAGTGCTTTAATGGCAGAAGTGCTAAGGAGGAAAGTAAAGCAAGGAAAGGTGCGGGAAGGAAAGCAATGAGGGCATATTAAACTAAATCCTTATATAAAGTGGCCAGGAGAGTCTCACTGAGAAGGTAACATTTGAATAACCAGCCAAATATGGCAAGATCACTGCTGAGCAGAGAGGAGGTGCAAGGGGACATTCGAGGTAGGGAGAAGAGCTGGGGCAAAGCTTCTACCTGTCACACTGGAAGAACAGCCAAAGACCGTGACTGGAACAGAAGAGCCACATGTAGAGCAGGGCACTACTCTAGGGTCCAAAAGGTAAGAGGTGTCCAGATCATGATGGGCCTCGTAGCTGGTTGCAAGCACTTTGCCTCTGATTGAGAAATGAAGCCATCGATGTGTTTTGCTAGGATATGTTCAGATGACTGATTCATTGATTGATGGACTACCTGAGTCAAGGAAGCAGTCTTTATTGCCTCTTCCATCACCCTTAGACCCAAAAAAGGGAGGAAGGACAGGTGTTGTTGCCTGGGGCAGAGTGAGTTCCAGCTCCATCCACTGCAGGCTTGGTTTAGAGTGCTTGGTTATAACCACAGCCGTCCACCAAGAGAAAGAACATTCTGCCTGTTTCATCTCATTCAATGTAGGACTGGGCACTGTGGGGTTTGAGAGCATGGAAGGAGTCAAGGATGATCCAAAATGTGAGACCTGGGCCAAGGGGGAGGATTCAATTGCCACCAACTGAGATGGGAAAATTGCAAGAGAGCAGGTTTGGCAGGAGAATGTGAGAAGCCCAGTTTCGGGCACATTAGTCTGAGGACATGCATTTGTGAGCAACCTAGTCAGGTTGAAGAGGATGTTCTTTGTCGATGGAATGGAGAAAAAGGAACTTCTCAGTTTTTTTTTATTCTTAATAGAATATTTCAGATAAGTAAAAAGATGTTTTATACCTCCAAAGAATACTCCCAGTAAAGTTTCTATAGCCACGGAAAAATCCAGAACACAGAAACTGGGTCTAAATGAGACAAGTGTTTCAACATCTTCTGTATTGCAGGTTTAAATAATGTTAGTTTATTGGCAGTCTCACATACCCTGTAATAAGGGAAGTCAGACAAAAATGAATACACTGAACTAATTTTGTTCTGCAACACTGTGAACTCTAGTTCAGACTACTACCTTTAGATTTCTCTGGAGGCAGTGTAGCTTAATGGTCTGCTCCACCACTTATTAGCCTTGTGACCTTATCTCGTATCTTCCTCTGTTAAGATGAGGATCATAATAAAGGTCAAATTTGGGAGTTAAAAGGTAGAGTTAATAAAACACAAGAAATAGTAAAGAAGGTGTGAGAAGGAATAGGTAGTCAAATTATTATAAGCAGCCCAGAGACCAAAGACAGGTAGAGATAGGAAAGGCAACAAAAAGCTAATTCCCCTGAAATCCTACCCTGAGGACGCTGTTTCTTTTCCTTTCCTTCTCTCGACTTTGTCTCAGACTCTGTGAGGAAATCTTTCCATGCTTTTTACTGAAAGGGCAAAATTAGCAGTCACCGCATGACATACCCAAAAGTCAAAATTTTGGCACTTGCCATTTTCCATGGAGAAGGAAACTTTCTGGAGTAGCCACGGCAGCTTGAGAGGGTGGGGGGTACCAGTCAGCAAGTGGAGCTTGTGGGGTTTTGCTGCTATCTGGTGGAACCTGGGCTCGGTGAGAAAGAGCATGAAGTGAATCTCACCACCTAGGGATCTGCTCAGCTACTTGAAGCTATTTGGGGTTGTATCGTGCTTAATACATTTTCCTTAAATAGTCTTTTTCTTGAATGTAAATGTATTATTTAGATAAAACACAACTTCCATCTGTCCCATTTACCTATGGTAAAGTCTTTTTTAGAAGATCTATACTGAAATGGCTTTTCATTACTTTAAAGCCATAGTCTCTCATCAAGCAAAGGGAAAACCATGTGGCAAGGAGCATAGTTTTGAATTCCAAAGGATCTGAACACATTTCAGACAGGAGTATTCAAAAGTCTGAATGGTGTTTACGTTTTGAAAATAAAGTTTTCTCAACTTTTATTTAATACTCACATAAATTAAATGATCATGTGAATTGGCCAAATTTGGACAATTGGAGGGGTGAGTGGGTGGAAGAAGGGTAAGAGACAAGGGCATCCAGGATCAGCGTTCCTCAAGACCACCACTGGGGTTAAGGGGGTGTATTCAGTGTAGAAAAAGCAGTATAATCAAAATTAGATTCAAAATTCTTGGCAAAGATAGAAGCAAATGGTCAAAGCTGGGGAAGTGAGGCAGAGCAGGGACAAAGCTTAACTGTGCAAAGGAAAAATAAGTCAACTCCAGAAAGGGATAACTATAAAGGATAAAGATAAAGAATAGGTCCAAATGCAGAAGTCAAGAGATTTAGTAACCAACCCATTGAAAATGTTACTGTCTCGGGATCCCAGGCCAGACATCTCTAACTACAGTGAATTGGTATTAGAATAGCAAAATTTGGTATATCAGTCTCTTCAAAGAGCATGTTTATATTATTCAATTAATGGGACCAGTGATTCTAGGATTCAAGAGTACGGCTCAGCAATATACTACGTGCCACTGTTGCAGAACAAAATCATTCAATCTTTTCTTATTCAGCCAAATGTGTACAGACTTCAAAAATTCAGAGAAAGTTTTCATGCAGGTATTCAGCATGGCTGCTAAAACTTAATGACTCCTACAAATCAGCCGCCTCCTTCCCCAGCAGACAAGGATAACTCCCCTGTAAGTTTAATTACTGTCAAGAGCCCAGATTGCTAGGCTGGTGTGTGGGAATGTGCTCCCCTCCTTCCAACATGAGAGCTCCTGTGTCAGCACTGCCTTGATCTGGCAGCATATAGTAATAGAAAATTCTGCAATTACAATGAAATAGACAGAAAGTTGATAAATGAGGCTTTGGACTAAAGCATTTAGAAACCCACAGAAATCAATTATGGTAAATATTTCCAGAATACCCACCTGACATTCCTTTGAGAGCTTTTACTGTAGTGATTTATTTGTAGAGAGAGAAGCCAAGAAAACACTTTTTTTTCCACCGGGGAAATGCACCAGTTCTGTAATAATGAATATTCACGTAGATACTGATAACCTCGCTCTTTTTACATATGCTTAGAGGTTTATTTTATCTCCTGGCACTTGCATCATGGTGCACTCTCTATGATCTGGAGTGAATCCTCAAAAATGTCTCATATGTCTTTTTGTGATTTGGGGGGAAGATCATACTTTTCCTTCTGTATTGTGCAATGGTCAGTTTCAGAGTTTTCCAGAATTCTGAAAGTAGATTTAATAAGTGCCATTAGCGAAATGGATGGTTCTCTGTTGTCGTCTCATTTTAGCTGCTGCCAGTTTCACTAACTGATGTGTGTTGTATATGCAAATATTTTATATACATAATAGTCCGGTGTCACCAAGTGCCCACAAGTTTGTGAATCCTGCCATAAGGGGAGCTCTTCAAGTTTCAGTAAAACTAGTAAAATGAACATGATGTCAATGCAGACCTTTGGGTCTTGGTTTGAAGAAACTTTAAATGAGCAATAATCACATTTGTTTGCAAAGGGCCTTCATCCATCACAATTATTTTTTGTTTATCAACCCTAAATTATGAATCCTTTTACTTACGTAGTATGAGTCACATTAAATTTTTTTGCTAATCAGATCAAACCACTATCTCATATTTAGCTTTTTGTCAAATAAAGCTTCTAAATGTTGTGTTTTCTAATCCACTCTGCTATTGTGTTGCTATTAAGCCGTATCTTCTGCACCCTGAGTCTGCTCACTGGTTTCCTGGACCCAAGTATAAGATCTTACGCTTATCTTTGACTTTCATCTTATTTTCAGCCTATAGCTCCAGCCTATTAAAATCTTTTGGAATTCAGATTCTGTCACCCAACATATTCATTAGCTTTTAAATCTAGGCAAGTTGAAGGAGGTGTGTTTAATTTGTAGCCTGGCCAGGGTTGCACAGCTGCTCTTCGAAAAATAGAGCATGATTAAACACCATGTGGAGGAGAGGTAATTACTTTCTTTTGTCCCTGGAGAAGATAGTTTCAAAGTCTTGCAAAACTAAGATATTGAGGAAGCTCAAGGAATTAATCTTCTAAATATTTACTTTCATTCCATATTCATTTCAAACTCCATTCCATACAGAAACTAAACTCCGGTTTATTTTGTTAAGAGAATTCCAATTTTCCTCCTAGACGTACTCAAGGTCAGCATCGAAATTAAATTTCCACCATCTTGAATTTATAGCTATTCCTTCCTGAAGGATTCATTCCAATCATATTTTGCAAGGTGTTCCAAGATTAGTTTAAATAATTAACACTGAAAAGCTCAAGTAATAATAGAAATATATATGTAAAGTTTTAAAATAATTTAATTGAAAATATTTTGGTAAATAAGGTAAGCTTTCCCAGTTTGGAATTAGAAAGCTGTGTGTATTAGTTTATAATAATGAGAATACTTAACTCAGATTATAAAAAGATTTCATGTAATTTATTAATACCTGTTGAACACGCATGTCATAATTTCATTTTTTGGAACTAGAATTTATATTATAGTTGAAGCTACTTCTAGATTAAGAGGTCATTACTTTTGTTGTATTGGTTCCTAATTTACTAGGCCTCACTCCTAGTTCCCAATTTATTTTCTAATGAACTCTTAAAATTTTACCAACTGTATCGCAGAAGAAAGGGCACGTGATAACAAGATACATTAATCTGAGAAAATACTTTGTAAATATCAGGAATTTCCTATTTGCTGTTTTTTCTCTAAAGGCCTGATATATTCAGAGTAAATCTAACATAAATACTTAGATAAAATATATTTAGAAGCATTTAAGAATAGTTGGGCTTTTAATAGTGGAATGGCATTGCATTTGTAAAATAAAATAAAAATAAATGCGACACTGCTGTACAAAACCTGACATTTAGCTTTGATGCGTGACCAAGGATGATGCATATGGACTCAGCACCCAATTCCCTATTTATTGTCCAACCAGGGTTACATTTCATTTTGCATTGTTTTCTCAATAGTTGCTGATATCTTTCACAGTTCCTGGTGAATCCAGAGACCTCAGTGAGTTTCAGGGATGCTTCAGAACCTTGGAGAATGGGATGCAGTGGTAGTGTGGCAGTATTCCAGTAATAGCAACACACAGACACGGAAATGTCCCCATAAATGAGGTCCCTGGGATAGTTTGTGCTTTTAAATTATGCCGTTCCCGAGGAGCTTGGTATGAGAGGAGGGATAAAGAAGGGGGAATTATTCTCCACATATAAGTTTGATATACAGTTGAACATTAGGGGCAATACTGTATATCAGAACACAGCACAGCATCCACATGGTGACAAAACTTCAAGAATTTTGTTCTTTTACATTTGCCAAATATCCACATAACTTTTTTTTTTAACTCATTCACTCATTTGTGCTCTTTGACAAAACCAGCTACTGATAGTTGACCCATTTATTTGACACATCGGAATAACTTTTTTCTTTCCTATGGCAGATTTAAGGTTCATTAATAGAACCCTCTGTTAATGAAGCTTGACCAAAAAGTCCATTCTTCACTGTTCTGAGTTTCTGAAGCAAGTGATTGCCTAACTATTGGATATTTTTCGTAAGTTCTTTTGTATTGGTTTGTGCTTTTAACCTGTATGTTATAGGTTAAAATATACGTATATGACTAACAAGATGACAAATTGTTTAAATCCTAGTGGCCAATAACATTATGATTTTTTTTTTTTTTTGGTTGTTCCTGCATACTACCTTGAACAGTACTGGGAACAGAAAATTTTGCCATTTTTCTTTGTCATGAATATTCATTATGATTTTATATTATTTGTGTCCTTTGACAATGGATATAAAGTATATTATTATATGTTTGGAAATGTATCTTCTATGCTATAACCCAGAATCTTCTATCATTAACCTCAGATCTCTCTTTATTCTTATATGTTCTGAGTAGCTACTGTTTGTCAGACAGGCACTATTCTAGCTGCAGAGAAGACAAGAGTGAGCCACAATGATAAGTTCCTTCCCTGCTGAAACTCATATTTTGATGTAAATACATAAGTAAATAAAGTATTTCCAGCTTGTGATTCATTTTACAAAGAATATAAACATGATGCTGGTGATTTTAGAAAAGGGATGAAGGAGAGCCCACTTCCGATGGTGGAGTCAGAAACAGCCTCTTTGGATATGTTGATTTTTAAATGGAGTCCTGAAAGATAAAGGAAAATGAGCTGATCACTTGAAGAGCCGAAGAACATTCGAAGGCACAGGAAACAGGAAGAACAAAGGCTCTGAGTAAGGAAAATGCTTGCGGAGTTCTAGGAACTATTTAAGGTCAGTGTGGTTAAAGCAATGGTGGGGGAGGGGCATGGTACAAGATGAGGTTAGAAAATGGAAAGACAAACTGAGCTAATAAGAGAGTTCTGCAGTGATGCTGGACACAGGATCAACATAAAAATCAACTCTGTTCCAGTAAATCAACGAAAACAAAGGACAAAAACATGATCAACAGCAACCAAAGTATTTTAATACCTGAGAATAAATCAAAGGCATTGAAAATTAATAAAACAATCATGAAGGGCCTGAAAGAATGCCTAAATCAATGCAAAATATATCTAAGTTCATCCATGGATGAGAATCAGTATTATAATTTGTTAATTACCCCCTCCCCTTTCTATTAAAAATACAATTTGCCTCTAGTAAATATACTAGGGGTAATATATTCTTTCTTTCAGAAATAGCAGGTTGGATCTTCTGGAAAATACATGTTGTTCTTGTACCTCAGTTATAGCAAACTTGCTCTGGAGGACAGCCCAGTTTCAACTGAGGTTTTATATTACAGAATTTGAGCAAATTCCGGATGCACCTAAAATTCAACTTTGAGTGTGTAAGTCCATGCAAGGTACATGATCATTTTAATCTCCTTCCATAAGATGTATCAGGAAAGAGTAAATGAAAGTGATGCAAAATACCAAGGGTCTTTTAGAAGATGCATGTCAACTGAGCATAAAATCCCAAGCAGATGTAACTAAAACTGAACAGAAGTTCTGGCAGCGATAAACTTTCCATGTTGGCCTGGGATTTGTACCTTCATCAACAACTTCTGTTCACATTTTATCAGCAACATCAGTGACATGAACTAACCGGTAAAAGATGCAATGAAGTGAGGCAGAAAGTATATGAGATCAACAGATGGGAAACCTGGATTTTTCTTCTGTCTCTGCTTTGGCTACCCTGAGAACTTGTATAATTCATTTAGCATGGAGCTCCTTCCATTGATGGTCCTTGGAAACTGGATTAGAGATTGTCTGAGACCTTGAAGCCTAACCGAGTAGAGTTGACTGCTTGCAGCAGGAAGGAAGCCAGGTCATGGTTTCAGGCCTGGTCTGAAATGTGTGGAGACTTGGGGGAGCAGATAGGGGAAGGACGGAGTTGAATAACTGTCCTCACCAACATCAGGTAAGGTGAACTCAAGAATGAACAGACTGTCTTCATTCTATGACTGTTCCATTTTCCCTTAAACAGAGTCAATCTACAACAAACATCTGCTGGTCTGAAAATATTTTCTTAATGTTCATTTTTATTTCATTTAAGCCATCCGGCATATTGAAATGAGCCAGTCAAGTAACTGTGCACGCTACGGAAGGCAGAGTGAGTAGAAGAACCCCCTTGGGCGCAGTCTAAAACAATCACCCACAGCCATCAGTTGTTGACAGTAGCAGTCAGAATATGTTGGCATGCAGTAATTAGAGATGGAGAGGCACAATTTCAACGAACATGTTCTATTATTAGTGTATTTCAGCAGCAGAGCAGCTAAGAGAACAAAGGCAATCGCTTATCTGCTTATAGTGAATTACTTGAGACAGCAGAACCTGTTTATACTCTGCACCAGGCCGGTGTTCACACCACATGTGCTGCACAAAACTGCTGTCACCAAGGTGACAGCCACCCCCACAGTGAATGAGTAGAGGGATAAACAGTGGAATGAAGACAACAAGGAAGCTTAAAAACAGCACTCATGCACAGCCTTGACCATGACTCCTGAACCCTCTCTAACCCAAACTGCACCCCCTCTCTGCCTAACATTATACAGAAAAGAGAAAAGGCATGTAAAGGAAAGCATGATTTAAAAAAATAATCATAGGAAAGCAATTTTTTAAAATAACATTTCGAGCAACTACTGTATTTAAGATTTAAACATGAATTATCCCATCTCACCCTCATAGAAGAATGAACAGATATTCAGAGAGATTTTAAGTGTTTGTTTAGGGTTACGAGGATGATACAACATGTTTGATGTAAAGCCTAGTGAACATTCTGCTCGCTGTACCATTCAGCTATGAAAGGCAGATAAGGAGAGCAATGTCATAAGGAGGAAAGTGCTGCTTCGTTTCTAGTCAGTACTATCTCATAGACCTAAACATTTAGAGGAAAATGAACTCCAGGGCCCAGGGATAGACATCTTTCCATTTACGGGCATTGCCACATACTGTCGAAAACAAAAAAAGTATCAAATAGAAAACATTTTTTTCTCCACTGCAAATAGAGCACCTAGGATAAACATTTAAATTGAGAGTAACTTCCTTGTATAGTATGGAGAGGAAAATTGGGAAAAAATGATTTAATTCTTAAAGGTATCTTTAGAAAATTTACAGATGTGGAACATTTCTTTCTCCAAGATAGAGTCCCATGCATGAGATATTATTTGGCATAAAGTTGGTTACTGTGTGCCATGATTTCTCTATATACGTTACTCGGGTTCTATTTAAATTTCTTTTGGCTGATTAAAATTCTGAATTTTTGTTTTATTTTAGTTGCCGTTAACATCTATAAAATTTTGATACCAAAAAAACAAAAGGTTACTTATTAATTCAATGAGTCTCTGGGCAACATTTTCGCCTATAACAGTATCAGGCAAGGCTCCAGTCACAACTTACGCCTGTCATTTTCTGTAATTAAAAGTACACAGTCATATTTATGCATTCTGCCTCCTAGCAGCTGCAGTTAGATTAACTGTGAACAAAGAAAACATTTTGACACAGTTAATTATATGGTAGTTCTCCTTTTCTAGCAAATACCAGCTACCTCCTCAAATGAATAAAAGCACTTTTTTGTTATTTTTTTATATAAGAACATAAATAACCATGGAAAACTTCAGTTTATACTTTTAAGGAGTTTTTTTTTTTTTTGCTTTTTTTTTTTTTTATTAGAGAGAGAAGAGAGAGAGAGAGAGAGAGAGTACATATGCACAGGCAGGGGAGGGGCAGACAGAAGAACAGACCTAATCCCAAGCAGACTCTGCACTGTCAGCACAGAAGCCTGATGCGGGACTCAAACTCATGAACCATGAGATCATGACCTGAGCCGAGACCAAGAGTCAGAGACTTAACCGACTGCACCACCCAGGCACCCCTATGTATAAGGAGTTTTAATCTTTATTTCCAACATTTCAGTCTAACAAACATTAAACTATCTGGTACTTTTAATGAACATACATGATTATCAGATTAAACAGATCTGACTCAAATGTTCTTTTGTGGGGCAAGATTTCAAGCATTTTTTTCAAGCATTTAAAAAAAACCTTCACATGAGGAGAAAGACGTGAACGGGATTTGTCTTCACCTTTGCAATGCATTAGACATCACAAAGGAATAGCTACATCCCTTGTCCTGTACACGAGGGCCATGCTGCTTCTCAGGAATTCTCATCAGGCAATACATGTCCTTACTGGAAGTGTTTTCTTAATAGTGGGAACTAAAATTGCCCAGTAAGAAATGGGCTGTTCCTGGGCAGAGAAAGGAGGTTTGCCGCTGAGTCATCTGCTTTAATGGTGTGGTAAACATGGAGATCAGTGGGGGAAGGAGGGCATAGTTACAGTTTATTACATGAAACCCAAACCGACCTGTCAGTAAGGATGAGAGAGCTTGTTTCTGTTCACTGCCTTCAGTCCTTTGTAGGAAAAGAGTGCTGGGGGTAAAGTCGTGAGACTGCAACCTAACCTAACAAGAGGTCCTAACCTGCAACCTACAACCTAACCTGCAAGAGGTCCATCTCAGATGGCAGCACTGGAAGGAGACAGGGAAATGTCACTCAACATGAGTCACAGTTGCCTTGATTTCTAAATTCATTGTAATCTGTGTGCTTCTCTCTTCCTTCCTCTTCCCCTTCAACCTCCCTCTCCTACATATCTTTACTGTTAAGAATTTCAAAAATAATACAGTTGGGTAGGTCAGTATGGACTCAAGGGAAATGTATTGAGGAAAAATACGCAGAATGGTAGGGGATGGTTGTGCTTGTAACTACACGCATAGAGGGTTTTGGCCTTTAGAGATCCTTTTATATAAAGCTCCATTAAAATAGACATCAATGTAACTGAAATTTACTTAGCGTATATGAGAATGGGCTTTGGAGTCCATCCTACTTGCTTGGTGATTTCCTGTCACTGAGGATTGTTTTCTTGTTTGCAAAATAGGGGTCACTTTATGTGTGCCATGCTGTTTGAGTATTCAGTAAGACAATGTATTCAAGGTGCTTGTTATAGCCCTCTTTAAATGGTCCTTCTTATTACTCAGTAATAAATGCGCACTTTAATATAGAAGAGAAACATAATGCAAATACGATTTAATTACAGCAAATGACAGGCATAAGTGGCGACTGGAGCCTTGCCTGATATCGTTACCCCTACAGTTAAATGAATGTTTGAAATTCCCTTAGATGAGTGAAACTACTTAAACTTTAACATTTTTTAGCTTTCTGTTGTGTGTTTGTGTGTGTGTGGTGAAACAGACTTCTGTGTCTAATGGATACTGTAACCTGCATATGGATGGGAGTATTAAGATGAGTGTCTGGAAAATAAGTTATTATATGTGAGAAAACACACATTGATAATGATGCCAGAAATCAGACCATGCTGAAAGCAAACGATTTCTTCAATAATCAAACTCCTTCGGAAGTAAATAACAGATATATATTCCTAACACATATTTCTGGATGACTGATGAAAATCTACTGCACAGAGAAACTATTAAGGTTCTGTGTGGATTCATTGCTATGCTAAATGAAGGTAACTAAACCTGTTTATGTAAGCTGTTTTTCCGATTCGTGTATATCAAGGCTGAATCACATTTCCTCTGTGTCTCGGATGATTTGAGCAGTACAACTTCGCAAGGGCAGAAGACACCCCCTTCCCTCTGGGTTTTCACACTTCTGAAAATTCCATCCTCTATGCCTCCATCCTTGGTGTTCATTCCTTTGAAAATTGTGGCTTCGGTAGCTACCAACCACGAACAGTTCCTTTCTCTAAAAATGGCACTCAAATAATTTGGGGAGAACTGATTTAGTGATGGTAGCCGGTCAAGTGGAAGGAGCCCTGTAACGCACTCTCCCTGTTGCCAGATCCATTACTGGGGCTACATGCTGGGCTCAGCCTCCATCAGGTGCTGCATTGGGCAAGAGCCAAGAGCCAAGAGCCAAGACCATGAGTTGCTTCCTCAAAGCATATCCACAAGGCTTCCTCTTCCCCTATAGAGAGGAGACATGGAAATGTGCTTTGCATCATATTTAGTATGCAGAGCACCCATAGTAATTTGAAAATGACATATTTCCCCTGAGGTTATTTAGGAAAGTTTCAGTATGTGTAGACCTGTTGAAATATGAGTGTTTGAATGGGATGGATAAGGTACATTTGACAGGAGGTTTTTTTGTTTTTTTGTTTTCGTTGAATCTTTATAGGATACGCGTTATGGAGACTGGACTCAAACCACTTTAAGAATAAAAGCGATTTATTTTCTTTCATATTGGGGAAATCCAGTCAGGCATAACGGGGTCCAGGTACTTAAATTATGTGATCAAAAAATTTTTTTTCCTTAATATCTTTACTCTCCTCTCTGTTAGTTTCATTATTTATCATGTTTTCTCCAGGTGGTAGAATACTGTCCCCAAAGAGCTAAAACTTTTGTATGATTTCATTTCCTAATCTTAGGAGTCTCAATTTTTCTGTGCTTCTATAGTCTTTGAAGTAGCATAACTGATTATCGTTCTTTGGTTCATATGCCTACCTCTGGACCAATGTTTCTGTCCAAGAGAATCGGATACCCTGACTCCCTAGTCTGACATGTAACCATATAAGGGGACAGGGGTCTGGCTGCTCCCCACCAGAATCTCTTGGACTAGAGAAGGAACAATTTCTATAAGAAAGAATGTAAGGGGCACATTAGTGGCAGATTTCAAGCATTTATTGAGACATGTCATTTGTAAATTAAATTTGGGACTTGAGCATTTTTTTATATGTTCAAAAGCTGTTTCAAGACATCTTTTGCTTTTACTTCCAGGGTGACTGTGAAGCCAAACCTTTAGTCTTGTACCCTGGGGACTACGGCACTTCTATGAAATGATCTTTGTCAAGTTTTTGAATCTAAAATTTAGAAGGTCTCAGTTTCTCCAAGTCCCTCAGGGTACTCTAGGCAAGCCACCAAGGTGGCCGGTAGTTTCCCGGTCTCCATTTTGTATTTCAAGGCTAAGATAATGAGGAAGAAAGAAAAAAGAAATCAAGAACTCTTCTCTGAGAGCTCATATGCTAAGAGATCCAGTTCTGAAGTTGTCATAGTGAGCAAAAGAATGCCAAGCCTTGCAGCTCAGTGGGCCAAGTTCTGTTCCCGCCACATGTCTGTAGCCTCCACGGATATCAATGGGAGTTGTGTGTGTGTGTGAACTGAGCACAGAAGCTGGCTGTGTATAAATAGCTCTGCAATGGTGAAAATCTCTTCTTGTGTGTCTGGTACAACAAAGGTAGTCTTTTGCAGTTAGTGCCTGCTTCCCCCTCTAATAAAGTAACCAGGCAGTTTCAAGAAATTCCATACCAGAGTATTTGATGGCAATTCTTTCATTTAAAAGATTTTGATCAGAAAACAGGGAACAGGATTTGTCTTAAATTCCTCTCCCTTTCCGTTAGCATATTCAAGCCGGATTTAATGATTCTTTGCAAAACTGGCCTCCACTATTCCTTTGGCTGAGCTGTCAATCTGCTAATTGACTGACACGCAGCTAACTGGGGGGAAGGGTGGAAGTCGCTATGTTCATTAGGAGATTAAAAAGTTATCTAAAGCAAAGTGCTTACTTTCACACTGGCTGCCAAGAAATACAGAGTCAGAGCTACATCGCATAGAGGGTCTTTCATGAGAGCAGGGTTCTGACCCCATCAAGCAGGACACATAGGTGGGATCCCTGGACCATTGGTCATCTGCCATTCTTCCATCAGCCTCAGTCTGACACTGATGACACTGATGTGAGGCTGAGCCATCTCCTGGCCTCACGTGAGAATTTCTTTCAGAAAAGAATTAAAGATAGACTTGTACTTTGTCCATTACAGTCTGGCTGGTTCAGTCAATAGAGTATACGGCTCTTGAAGAGTTAAAGATAGACTTGTACCTGTCCATTAGAAATAGGAGATTTCTCCAAGATTTTTATATGAAATGTTCTAGTCTATGAAAGTGACCTACCGGTAGATAATTTTCAAATGCCATCGTCAGTCCATGCCCTAGTTCTACACTCCAAACTGGTTTCTGGCTGGCGTCTAGAAATCTCTGTTTGGATATCGTGTTCACACTTCTTAAATTCATCCAAAACTTAACTTTTATTTCACCCCACCCCTGTCCCAGAACATTTCTACTAGGTGTGGCCTCTACCTTCGTTAACAGTGATATCTTTAATAATTCAACTCAGAAAACTGGTAGTTGCCCTAACTTCTCTCTTCCTTGTCACTTCATCTAATCAAAGCTTAGTTGATCTTACCTATTAAATTTCTCCCTATCTTCTTATTTTAGTCCCCTGCTCCTTCCATGAAAAGTGAATTAGAGTGGACGTTTTAGCTCCACTAATACCAATGTTTGAATCCCTTTTTTGTTACCTCTTTGGGGGGACACATCTTTTTGAAGGGAGCCTTGGTTTCTTCATATGTGAAATGGATATAACATCTACCTCACAGGGCTGAATAGTAAGGATTCAATTAGATTATACACGTAAAGTGTTGGTATAGTTGCTGCCATACGAAATAAAGTTCTGGTGAATGGTTGCTATTATAAAGCAGACACTTCATCCTTTCTTGCTAAGAATATTGTAGCAGACTCCCTGCGTACAGTCTTGCCTCTTCTCTATTCTATACTTCCTAAAATGCAAATCCTTCCACATTATTTATCCAAAAAATATTTTGTATGATAACGAAGTCCCTGTGACACTTATCCATCTATTTACTCCCCTCAAACCGCACCATTCCTAGTCCAACATTTTACCAACTGATGTGCCATCTTTTAGCCATCCATCCAAATGGAAAATCAGGATTCATCACTTAAAAACCCATCTTAAAATTGCCTCTTCTCTGAAAATTTCCCTGATCCCACTCCAAATAGAGTTGACTCCTTCCTTAATTCCACCTCTATTTTTGAAGCATAAAACTTACGTATTTCTATTAGAGGTTTAATTACACTGTATTGGCATTATTTGTGCACATATCTGTTTTCCTGACCAAACTGTTGTGTGGTCTTCAAGAATGCTTTGAAGAGAGGACCATAATTAAGACCATATTGTTCTCCCCCAAGAGTTTAGTCCAGTGCTGTATTTCTTCTCTATTACTGCCCTAGCAAATTTTACAGATAAAGCAACATAAAACAACACAAATTTATTATGGTACAATTCTATAGGTAAGAAATCTGGTATGCATCTCACTGGGTTGAAATCAAGGTTGTTGGCAAGGCTTCCTTTCTGGAGGCTCTAAGAAAGAATCTTTTTGCTCCTTCAGGTTGTTGGCAGAATTCAGTTCTTTGCATCCATAGGACTGAGGTTTCATTTCCTTGTTGGCTGCCAGCTGAAGACTATTTGCAGATTCTAGAGACTGCCTGAATACCCAGGCTTGCCCTTCTTCCTTAAGCTTCAAAGCTAGTAATGGCTGAGTCTGAGTCCATCCTGATCTGTTCTTCTACTTTCTGCTATTTTTAAGGACTCATGGGTGAGATTAAGCCCAACTATAAATTCCAGGATACTCTCAGTCTTGAAAGGTCTTTAATCTTAACCACATCTGCGAACTTCCTTTGTCCTACAAGGTAATCTATTTAAAAGTTCCATGGTTAGAGTGTAGACATCTCTGGGAGACCATTATTCTTCCTATCGAAAGGGCTTAGCATATTTTAAGTGATCAATAAATAGTGCTTGTTGAAACACAAAATAAATATAGGCAGATGACAATAAGTATGTAGGTCTTTTGATTATATCCCTGATTTTTATAGGGCCATAGATAAATTAAAAATTTTATATTCTTACCTGATTTACTTGCCATAATTTTTTTTTAATTTTTTTTCAACGTTTATTTATTTTTGGGACAGAGAGAGACAGAGCATGAATGGGGGAGGGGCAGAGAGAGAGGGAGACACAGAATCGGAAACAGGCTCCAGGCTCCGAGCCATCAGCCCAGAGCCTGACGCGGGGCTCAAACTCACGGACCGTGAGATCGTGATCTGGCTGAAGTCGGACGCTTAACCGACTGCGCCACCGAGGCGCCTCTGCCATAATTTTTTATAAGAATACTAGATAATTATGTTTTCTAGATCTTTGCCTTTCATGGGACCATGGACCATGGCAAATGAATTATACCCATCAGATCAAATGAATCTTTCTATAATCTTTGATTTATCATAAATCATAAACATTATTACTAAAGGCTATTCAAGAGCCATCATGACTCTTGTCTTCTTTGTGACTACTTATAGAAAGATTTATCATTTATATGAATTTAATATGAATGCATACATTTATCCTAGAAATATCTGAGTATCGAGATTGCCAACCTTTGTGAAAGGTAAAGAATGGTGAACAAAACATGGTCCCTCCCTTACAAGGCTTACAAAGTAATTGGGAACCAGATAATTAAAAAGTAATTACATGTCTAGGATGAACAGGTAAGGAAAGAACATTTTGGAGATATAAAGGTAATAGAGACATGGTAACGACAGTGGAATTAAAATTTTAAAAAAGACATGCTCTAAGGCAATCTCTTTCCTCAAGAACTCGATATTATGGTCTGGTCAGGAATACAAATATATGGACAAATATTGCCACTATGGTGCAACTAAACCAATAATAGATATATCTTCATGTTACAGTGATGCATTAAGGAGGAAGGAGTCCACCACATTCGGAATATGGCTGGAATGATTTCAAAGAAGTGAAGATTTTAAGTTGTGTTTTGAGGAAAAAAAACAAAACTCTTCCAGATGGACATGGAGGGATGGAATGGAGTTCTAGGGAGATGGGAAAAACTTAGGTTCTTCTCCCAGTTTGGAGAAGAGAAAGTCAGGAATGGATTTGTGGTTAAAGGATCATCATTGCTAAGACCCAGAGGATGGGTATGTGCTTGTTGGGTTAGGGAGAGGGTGTAAGAGAAAGGAATTTTCCAGGCAGAAAGAAGGGCACATTCAAAGGACTAGAGGATGGTGAGAATGAGTGTCAAGTACGAAGAAATGAGAAAAGTTCAGAATGACCACAGCATAAAAAGTGAGGAATTAGAAATGATACTAGAATAGTCACAAACCAGATCAAAAAGGGACTTTAAGCCCATGAAAGAGTGTAGATTATAGCCAAAGAACCACGGAAAGCCATTTATGTATTTTAAACAGAAAAGTGAAATGACAGATTTTCATCTTGCCTAATTCCATTACTTCCGACTAACTGAATTAGTTGGTAGTTCTCCCACCCCATGCTGAAACTAATCTCTACCCTTTCTATCAAGAGATTCTTCTTCCATTGATTACCTCATTTCTTTTTTTCTCCGCAACCAATAGAACATGCAGGATTCCCGGGAAAGATGGGCTGATGTTCTTCTAGTCTACAAAATCACACATGAGGGGAGCATTAAACTCGCTTGGGATCAATATCAAATTGGGTTGAGCAAAGGCTGTTCCCTCAAGCTATTCCTGTCTTTGGCAAGATGTGGACAATTTCCTATGGCTCTGCATCTGAGAAAAAGAGAAACAAACCTCCACAGATAAAAAGTATGGGAATATGCTGCTGTCATAGCCAAGCTGGGGATGGGAGACAAAATAACACATAAGATAGAATTTTGAAAACTTAAGTAAAAAGGAGATTTGAAATAAAGTTCCTGTAGGTGAATTTCTAATGTGATATGGTCTGTGCTTATAATGGTGCACATTCATGACAGTCAACTACTGCTAAATGAGAAGAAGAACCTGGCAGGCACTTAGGCTTACTCTTCAAAATGTGGACTTGAGGATATGGGCAGTTTCTATGTTTGTCAGGGAATACAGAAGCAGTAAAGCCTAAAAGTCAAGAAAAAGACAGCAAAAAATTGGAAGCTAAAATGGAATATGTTGGGGCGCCTGGGTGGCTCAGTCGGTTAAGCATCTGACTTCAGCTCAGGTCATGATCTCACAGTCCGTGAGTTCAAGCCCCACGTCGGGCTCTGTGCTGACAGCTTGGAGCTTGGAGCCTGGAGCCTGCTTCTGATTCTGTGTCTCCCTCTCTGTGACCCTCCTCCATTCATGCTCTGTCTCCCTCTATCTCAAAAATAAACATTCAAAAAAATAAATAAATAAAATAAAATGAAATATGTTAAAAGAAAGATGCTCAAGGCACCAGAAGACCTATCATATTTGTAAACATTTCTGATTCACACTTTTTCGTTAATACTAAATAGCTGGAAGAATTTATAAAACTTATGAGAGGGGTTCAGAGGAGAAAAGTAGGGGAGGGAATGGGGGAAGAAATTGAAGTCAGGTTTGAGCTCTAAGCTGGGAAAAAAAAAAGCCCTTTCCATGTCCTTGTCCTTCATGACTTTGCTAGTGCCTCCTTGACATTTATAAAGACAAAAGGAAAGCAGAAAGGCCTTGAGAGCTTAGTCACAGGCAGTAACTTCTAAACATAAAGTTATTCTACAAAATAACTGACACAGGCAATTAAATTTCTTGTTAACAAAATATAAACAGGCTGCACTCTAGACTCAGGAAGATATTATCCCACCCACAGAACCCAAAACTGTGTAGTTATTTTCTGATGCTTTAATGTGTATTTTCCAATGATTTGTATAAGGGACAAGAAGAGGAAGGAAGAAGAAGGCTCTCTCTATATAAAGTTTAAATAATAAAAGTGTAGACTAGGGAGTAGAGAGGGAAAGATGAGCTAGGAAGAGCAATTATAGAAAATAGGATAATAGGAGGCTGGTGAGCGGCATCAATTCTTCTGTGTCCTACAACACTTTAATACCGATGGAAATCATATCCAATCTCAACCTTAGAACGAGGTGGGCAATGGTGAACTGGCACTTTATGTCATGAGCTGTGGAATTCTTCCTGAGCAGAAGCACTGTACCAAAGCATTCCCCGATTTATCATGGAGGTTGGTGCCACTGAAGTGAGAGGTTGGTATGCTAGGCCATCTGGTGAGATGCAACTTGTCAATCTCCCAGATGGTTTGTGAAAAGAGGGAGACTTGATATTGAACTGAGATCAGCATATGAAAAGAGCCATGAAATCACAAACTTAAAACCCATTTTTTTTCACATAGTGTTCTGAAAGCTTCATTAGGGAAATCTTACATGGATTGTATCTGAAAGTTCATATATAGGAGTTTTAATTTATAACACAAAACCATTTAAATAATATTTACTACATTTGGTTTCACCTCTTTTAATAAGTGTTTTATTAATCTTAAGTTGCTGAGTTAGAAGGAAGAAGTTGACATTATTTTCATTGATTTATTCACACATATCCAAGTTTTATAAGACTTCCGTGGGAGGAGGTCTAGCAGAATTTGACTATATTGAATTACTCCTTTGGACAAACATGCTCTAAAAAATAAGTGTCATGTTTGTGAAATACTTGAAGATGATCTGCTTTTTTAATTTAAGTTTCCAAATAAATGTATTTTAGAACCACTTGGGTTATGCTCACTAATGATTCTTAAAATGATGTAATCAGCAAGCATTACACTTGCAGTATAACATATTCCCCATGCCCATAACTCTGGGATTTTTTAACATTAACAATAATTAAAAGTGGGAACTTTGAAATGGTGTAAATGTATTTATTTTTTTCCCAAGAAATAAAGCTAGGTTTTCATATATTATTTATTTTATTCTACTTTAGTTAGAACGTAATAATGTTTATATAGACTCACATACAATTCTCCTTCAGTTTAGATATGTTCATGTGTACAATAAAGCTTCTTTTTACATTTTAATTTTGAATTCATGTACAATGGCTACTTACTTGGGACATTTACTGTAAAATGTGAATACGTTTGAGACAAATAGATCTTTTAATAATTTGTAATATCTCAACCACTGAGGAATTAATAAATCAATACCTGGGGCACAGTACCAAATATAAATTAAGTATTGATCTTGTATCTATTTTCACATTCAATTAAGATGCCATTTTTTAAAATAAAGACCATAAAATAGAATGTATTTAACACAAGCTTTCTTCTTTCTTTGTAGTTAGGTTGTCTTCATGTTTATTTGTTTATCATTCTGCATGCTATGAAGCATTTGATTATTTCACTTTCCAGCAGTTTATCTGACTTGGCGAGAAAGTGGACAAAGTGAACGAAAGGCAGATCAAATAAATTAAGTAATTTTTGCTACTGTTAATGTTATAGGATGGGGGCGGCTCAGATCTCAGCTGCTATCTAAGTGGAATTCACACATGCTTGAAGAATTAGTGGGACAAGAATTCCAGAAATCCATTGGCTCACAGCTGACAAGCTCTGGGGAGAAAAACAAAAGCCAAAACACAAGCTTGACCAGTAAGAAATCCTCAGTTATCAAGGCGACAGGAAATATTGAGAGAGTCAGGGAAGGGGTTGGACTGCAGGAGTAGTACCTGGAAGAGTAGGGGAGATGTCTAATAGGGGAATGAAGGGGCTGGAAGGGCAGAGGTGGTACACAGAGGAACTGAGGTTCCATAATAAATGCCCCACTAGATACTCAGAAATACCCAAATGGACACTTTAGAGGAAGAGGGCTATTGCCTCACGTGTACTGATGGAGCCAACTGGTTTATATTTGGAATTACTGTACATATGTACCAATTTCTAAGCACAGATGAGTGAAACCTGAAGAAATACTGAATGATTTGCACAGTATTTGGCATGTAATTATTGCTCAAAAAATGTTCATTAAAAGAATGAATGAATTATGGTTCAACATAACATATAAAAGATGAATAATAATCATATACATACTGAATGAATAGAATGCTTGACAGTATTACATGCACAAAGTTATGTAAAAAATCCTTTTTTAGAGGTGCCTTGGTGGCTCAGTTGGTTAAGCGTCCCACTCTTGCTCTTGGTTTCAGCTCAGGTCATGATCCTGCAGTTTCTGAGATTGAGCCTGTGTCAGGCTCTGTACTGAAAACACAAGGCCTGCTTAGGATTCTCTCTCTCTCTCTCTCTCTCTCTGCCACTCCCCCTCCCCTACTCATTCGCGTACACTCTCTCTCTCTCAAAGTAAATAAATAAACTTAAAAAAATCTTTTTTATTGGAATGATCTGATCAGTAGGTCAGAGGCAAAGCTGTTATGAAAATATTTTGTTACTAGTCATAAATATTTAGTAAATTTTATACATTAAATCATACCAGTCACATAATCAAGCTGTGATTATAGGTGACCCAAAATTAACTTGGGTAGGGCAAACTCTATTTTTTAAAAAGAAAAAGAATATATTACAGTATTAAATACAGCCCTCCATGACACACACTATCCACATGGGCAGATACACATAAATGTGAAAAAAGAAAACATCTCTGTACCAGAGCAAATGAAACAGGAGATACAATCATTTTTTAGTAAGATAATATTTTATTTATTTATTTATTTGTTTGTTTTTATTTTTAGAAAGAGACAGGACAAGAGTGGGAGAGGAACAGAGGGAGAGAGAGAAAGAGAAAATCTTTTTTTTTTTTCAATGTGTATTTATTTTTGAGAAAGCATGAGCAAGGGAGGGGAGGGGAGGGGCAGAAAGGGAGGGAGACACAGAATCTGAGGCAGACTCCAGGCTCTGAGCTGTCAGCACAAAGCCTGACATGGGGCTCAAACCCATGAACAGTGAGATCATGACCTGAGCCGAAGTTGGACACTCAACTGACCGAGCCACCCAGGCACTCCGAGATAGAGAAAATCTTAAGCAGACTCCATACTCAGTGTAGAGCTCAATGCGGAACTTGATCCCATAACCCTGGGATCAGGACTTGAGCCAAAATCAAGAGTCGGACACTCAACTGACTGAGCCACCCAGGCGCCCAAATATCACATATTTAAATTGTGTCTTACAATTTACAAAGACCTTTCAGAGATTATCTCATTTAAATTACACCGTAATCCTGTGAGGTAGAAATTTTCATTTTTACAGATGGGTAAAGTGAATAAGTGATTGTGGGCAAATGATCTCTCCTCCAAGCTGCCTTGTTTCATTATGATAACCCTAAAATACTTTTCCATCAGGTACTTGGCTTTCTCCAACTTGAGATACCTATTACATTTTATTAAAAATCTATTAAAAACTTGGAAAATATGCCCATTCAAAAATCCTCCCAGCCATCATTTTGCTTCAAAGTGATAGAAATCTATAAAGGCAGGACACCTTTAATAATAGTACAGCACATTTTGTCATGAGCAGTCTGTTCCTTCGAAAATTATCATAAAACAGATTGAGAGCTAAATATGAAATGCTGAGCTCTCCAGTTAAAGCACAGACCTCATTTCATTCAGATCAACTCAAACAGATGAGACAGAAGAAATGGCTGAACAATTATTCTGTTTTTTTTCAGTCATGGTAGTACACTTCCCAGCTCAAGGTTGAGATAATTTATGGAGGGGATGGTAAGGCATAGTGTGCTTGGCTAATAATTTCTCAGCAAGACATATTCTAAAGCATTAATAGCCATATTCTGGGGCCTTCCTTCTATGCAAGCATCATCATTTTTACTAGTTTCATATACAGAGCTTAGTATCTCATAACCCAACAGAAAAATTTCAAAAAAGCAAAAATAACACACCCTTGGGCAAATGAAGTAAGCTCTTTAAAATTATGTTAACAGTTCATGTCGTTCTTCCACATCTTTTTTCAAGATACTCTAGTAAATTAAATAAAAAGAGGAGAAAAACAAACAAAACCTTATCTTCAGGTATGCTTTTTCTTTACAAAACCAATTTCACAGAACAGTCAGATGTGTAATAATGGGTGTCTTGGGGATGTAATTTTTTATGCAACTTGACATGCACGTCATGAGTAATTAATTATGTCTTCTATTTACACTTTGTCAGATAAGAGTATTAAACAGAAGAGCTGAGAGGAACACAGAGCACTACCATTAATCTGTTTAATTTGCAAATCTAATGCAATCAAAAGGAAGACATTAGTGTTAAAATTGTTTTTGTCCAGGTGGCATCTTTCATGGAGGAAAAGGCCTGTCTGAGGTGTAAATGCTGCACAAAGCCAGCAAGCTACAAAATCTCAAGTCGGCTTCCAAAGCCAGGACAAAAATCCTCCTGAGAATCATTGATTCTCAGTGCTCTACACAAAAACTGGAAGTCTGAGCTCTCTACCTTAACACAATGTATTATATTCGGCTCTGTGCAATTATCTAACAAAGGGCAGAAGCCCCCAATCCATTAAACCGAAGGTTGAACATGTGACCGACAGACTGATTGACAGAAAGGAGAAACTGCAAGAAAGAGTTTTGGATGAGCAGGAATCAACTGTCTCCAGGAGTAACCTGTGGCCCATTTCTTTCTGGATGGTAGTCCCCACCAATGACTCAAAAGCTGATTCAGTCTCCTGTGTCTCATAATATTTCTATCTTAAAATTTATTTAAAAAAATTACTTAATGTTTTATTTATTTATTATTTATTTTATTGAGGGACAGAGAGAGACAGAGCACCAGCAGTGGAGGGGCAGAGAGAGAGGGAGACACAGAATCCAAGCTATCAGCACAGAGCCTGACGTGGGGCTGGAACCCATGAACCGTAAGATCATGACTTGAGCTGAAGTGGGACGCTCACCTGACTGACCACCCAGGTGCCAGAATACTTCTATCTTAAGACGAAGAGGCAGAAGATATAAGTTAGTGAATGAGGAAATAGAAGCCATGTGAGAGCTCTCACACCGAAGGGTATGATATAGTGTTCAGATTCTATGGTTACATTCCTAACTCCTTCAATACCTGTCTGAAACTCAGTTTACTCATTATTAAAACGGTGATGATGATTGCAGGATTATATTAGGATGCAATGAGGTCATGTGTGCAAAGTCTCTGGGCCAGTCCCCAGTAAACAGCAGCCTCTCAATAAATGAGCGATTGTCAGGATCACCACCATCATTTTCAGTAATATGGCGGGCGTTGGAAGAACTTGTCTTTTCACTTCTGCCAGAGATACTTGTACTGGTTGTTTCCTTTTGGATATACCTTATAAACAAATGTGGCACTATTGGTAGGACCCTAATTGCTGAGCTGGTAGGATGTTTATGTGTATAACAGGTTCAGATTTTCTAGTTAGTTTTGTCTAGTAGAATGTCATTTTTACTTGTAGTTTTAAATAAAGGATAAAACTGTAGAAGAAATTCTACAAGCATGACAGGATATGTATGTGAATGATAATTTTTATAATAAGCATGGCAACTTTTAGTCACAGACAGAGCATCTAATTCTGAAAGTGTGAAACCACGGAAAGGAAAATCTCATTCAAAATGGAGGTCCTGGGGTGCCTGGGTGGCTCATTTGGTTAAGTGTCCGACTCTTGGTTTCGGCTCAGGTCATGATCTCACAGTTCATGGGTTTGAGCCCCACATTGGGCTGTGCACGGATAGCAGAAGCTGCTTCAGGTTCTCTCACTCCTTCTCTCTTTGTTTCTTCCCTACTCTCTCTCTCTCTGTCACAATAAATTTAAATTTTTTTTTTAATTTTAAAATGGAGGTCCTGAAGAGGAATCACTGATGCATGTACCACTCTTCGAGGCTTACTCTATATATCTTGATTAGAAGAAGCTTACTTTACTATCCCAAGCAGGAGGAAGGAAGATTTTCTCCTTGCCCAACAATAACCCAGCCAATGAGAACTGCCACAATTCAGCCAGTAAGTCACCACAACCCCAAACTCTTACTCACCTCCTGTAGACTTTTGTTTCAAAAAGCCCTCCCCGAATTCTTTTCTCCTCTATAAAACAATACTTCTCTGTTCTCCGGACTTGCCTATAGTTTGGCATAGTTTGCATGTCTCAAATTGCAATTTATCTGCTATTCCTGAATAAACTCATTTTGTTGGTATACTAACTGGCTATTTTATTTTGAAGGTTGACAAAAGTATGCTGACAGTTACAACTTGTCTCTGAAAAATCCACTTATTTTCCATTTATCTCTAAGAGTGCACACAGATTAATGCATAAACAACACGATCCAGGGGAGTTTAAGTCTAGGGACTAATTTACTGAACTACCCAACCAACAGAGGATTATTTTATCTAATTAAGACAGAGCACATGTATTTAGAATTAAGCATTTGCATTTACCAGCAAATTCAGAATTATAAAAGCAATTAAAGCTAAAATGAGGTATGGTAATTTTTTTTTTTTTGCCTGCACACCACTGCTGAGGTAAAGCTCATTTTAATGTTTGCCTTTGTAGCACTGTTGTACCGAAGGTTATGAATAAGAAGCTCCTGGCGGGGAAAAACCACCTTTTCCACCTTGCTTCCAGCCACTCAAACCCCTTAGGACCTGAATCCATCCACCCTGTTTTACTCAAGCCTCCTAAACAGAGTCTACATTTTCTCACATTCCTATTTGCTCCTATTTCTCCAACCTAGAAAGTTTTCCTTAACCTAGTCTATCTATCTAACTCTATCAGACCAGATTCAGATTAAAATCTGTCTTCCTTCATGAACCTAGTGCTCCTTCAAGCCTAAGGGCTCTCTTCCTTATCTGAAGGCAAGGGCACTTTGCTGCCTATAAGTTATCTGTCTCACTCATTTGCGAATAAATGTGTTACTACTTCAGAAATCTCTTACAGTGGTAAGTCATATATTGCCTTTTAACTTGCTATATATTTATATTATTTACCTTTATATTTCAGACTTCCTGAGAGCATAACTTTGTCCTATACTCTTGGAGATGATGAACACAGCACCTTTCTTACATGTCCAGATTCATATATGTTTGATGATTGACTTGTTGAAATAGTTAAATACCTGTTCATCTTCATATATCCTGCATTCATCACCCCTGTTTTACTCAAGCCTCCTAAACTTGTCTTACACTTTTTATTTCATTCTAATTTATTTATATTATTTCCAGATATGTTACTTAATAACTCCCCCAAAAAGGAAGAATGATATCACTTGATTAATCAATATTTTGTCCTCACTTCCCACAATGGTAATTTGTTACTCTATTTTCAACTATTTTTCTGAAGAGTCATTAAAATGGAGATGTGTTGTTTGAAAGGGACATATACACTCCACTGTTTATAGCAGCACTATCAACAATAGCCAAAGTATGGAAAGAGCCCAAATGTCCATTGATGGATGAATAGATAAAGAAGATGTGGTATATATATACAATGGAGTATTACTCAGCAATCAAAAAGAATGAAATCTTGCCATTTGCAACTAGGTGGATGGAACTAGAGGGTACTATGCTAAGCGAAATTAGTCAGAGGAAGACAAATATCATGACTTCACTCCTATGAGGACTTTAAGAGACAAAACAGATGAACATAAGAGAAGGGAAACAAAAGTAATATAAAAACAGGGAGGGGGAAAAACATAAGAGACTCTTAAATATGGAGAACAAACAGAGGGTTGCTGGAGGGGTTGTGGGAGGGGGGATGGGCTAAATAGGTAAGGGGCATTAAGGAATCTACTCCTGAAATCATTGTTGCACTATATGCTAACTAATTTGGATGTAAATTTAAAAAAATAAAATTAAAAAATAATTTTAAAAAAAGTTGTCTTTAACATTGATGTTATCGGAATTATGAAAGGACCAATAACTTTGGGTCCTTTCCAGAGCTCAGTAGATAAATCTTGTAAGAATGTCAACACCCAACCTTCTTCATAATGCACTTGAATTTGTGGTAAATGTGATGTATTGAGGCCCTTGTGTAATTTTCTAATATTTTGTTTTCACATTTGCTTAGATATCTTTACCTAGTATAATTATTTTCTTTCTGAGACAGTCCTCATAAGAAAGAGGCTCTGTCAACTAGTCAGCTAAAATACTTAACAGAGTGCCAGGCACAATAAAAATACACTTGATCTTAGCCAAAAGGCTGAGAAGCGATCACAATAAAAATAAATAAATATATGTATATATGCTTACAAGGTTTTTTAACCTTTGCCTTTGAGAAAATTACAGATTTAGAGAAGGTTGTAAAGAAACGGACAGAAAGGTCTCGTGCACCCTTCACCCTGCCTCCTCCAGTGTTGACATCTTGCAAATCCAAATAAGAAAATATCCAAAACAAGAAAATATCCAAACTATGAAACTGACATTGGCACAATTCATAGAGTTTATTCAGATTTCACCAGTAATTATGTGCTCATTTGTGTCTGAGTATATACGGACCTATACACTTCTATCACGTGTATAACTTCATGTAACTACCACCACGATCAAGATACACAACTCTTCCATTATCACAAGGCTCCCTCATGCTGCCTCTTTATAGCCATCTCTACCTCCTCCCTCCTCCCCTCCCCACCCAATCTTTAACCCTTGGCAACCACAAGTTTGTTCTCGTTTCCATAATTTTGTTATCTCAAGGGTATATATAAATGGAATCTTAAAGTATGAAACCCTTTGAGATTGGCTTTTTTCACTCAGCATAATTTTCCTGAGGTTCATTCAATTTGCTGTGAGTAGTATTACCTGGTATGGGAATACCACAGTTCATTGAACCATTCACTGACTGAACGCCATTTTGGTTATTTTCAGTGTTTGGCTAGTACAAACAAAGCTGCTGTAAACATTCCTGCACAGGCTCTAGGTTTTGATGAAGAAAATTACAGTTCCTCATATATGGCTAATTCAACCTGTTTAAACCATAGGTTTTCAGACATGGGTGAGATGGGTGATGAGCTCGTGAGTACAATCTGCATCAAACATTTTTGTTAGTATTTTCAGGAAGGAATAACCATCTGTCCCGGTTCTCCCAGAACAGGCCGGTTTATGCCTGCTATCCTGGCATAATGATCCCTTCACTCTCAGAAATGCCCTGGTTAGTATGATAAATTATATAATCACTCTTATTCAGATTACTTAAAGATTCCAAGCATTGCTATTATGCCTGCTTGGCTATGATGGAATTGTATTGGAGTAGATTGCTGTTTTGTAATCTTTCTGAGTACCTCTGGAGTGACTCTCTGGAGTCTGAGAAATGAGACAGTCTTCTCGCAATGAATGATAGTCTTGCTGAAGTCCCTACTGTTCCTCCCTCCTCCTTTTCAGTTAGAAAATGTCACTCATACGTGGAATTCAAGAAGTGAAACAAGCAAGCAAAGAGAAAAAAATAAGAGAGAAAGACAATGAGAGACAAAGCAAGAAACAGACTCTTTATAGAGAACGATGGTTACCAGATGGGAGGGGAGATGGGGGCATGGGTGAAAGAGATGATGGGGATTAAGGAGAGCGCTTGTCATGAGGAGCACTGGGTGATGTATGCAAGTGTTAAATAATTATATTGTACACCTGAAACTAATATTACACTGTATGTTAACTAACTACAATTTAAATAAAAACTTAAAAAAAGAAAGTATTTTATATTTAAAAAAAAAGTATCTTCTTGTGAGTCAGTTTTATGGTTGGGAACAGCTTCTAATCTCATGTCTTACCTCTGTGTGTCTTAGCTCTTGTCAGAGCTCCACAACTGAGAGGGGAGGACTCTTCCCCACCATTGCCAGTTTGAAAATACTTGCAGGGACAGATTCTGATAGGTTTAGCTTAGATCAATGCCAAGCTCAAAGACAACGGTCAGTGAGGTGTAGTCCCCAAATGGGCTTATCTTAGGGCAGGGGTTCACCCCTTTGACTGATCACTCTGTCCAGGGCATTGAGGCCAAGTAGGAGGGTAGCAACACCTTTCAGAACATATGGATCAGAAAGAAGGAAGTTCCGTCTACAGAGGGCAGGTAGTGGAGCAGATGGCCGACTTGGCCACAGAAGGAATGGTGATCTGGGCAGCCACTGTAATTTGTGTCTGCTGTGAGACGGTCAGCAATACTACATCTTTTTGACTAGCAAGCCTATATTCTTAAATTTTTTATGCACTGTGTTTAGCTATGGAGAAATGGGCAATACATGCTTGCAATATAGCTTCTGAAATTTTTCTAAGTGGTTAATTCTGAAGTAGCCTCATAAATGAGAGGCCCACATATAGGTGACGATCCCCAACACTTTGTGATCATAATCAATCTTTATTATCATCCATGTCCTTTTTTTTTTAATGTTTATTTACTTTTGACAGAGAGAGAGAGAGAGAGAGCATGAGCAGGGGAGGGGCAGAGAAAGAGGGAGACACAGAATCTGAAACAGTCTCCAGGCTCTGAGCTGTCAGCACAGAGTCCGATGTGGGGCTCAAACTCATAGACCGTGAGATCATGACCTGAGCCGAAGTTGGACGCTCAACCTACTGAGCCACCCAGGTGCCCCATTATCATCCATGTCCTTAACAAATGCAAATACAACTGGGAATTGAATACAGTTGACCCAAAGATCTATGACTTAATGTCCTAAATTGCAGAGGATTGAAAATGCTTGAAAAATTATTATAATACATTTAAGTGAAAAGAGTAGGCTAAAATAGTAGGACAATTTGATTTTTTCTTTTTTACATACTCACTTAGATACACAGACTTTGGGAAAAATTTGGAATGATATATCTCCAGATGGTGGTTATTTTGGAATAGAGTGTGTAGGAATGACGGCTTTCTTCTTTTCCTTCCTGTTGTATCTGACAGAGTTTCCTCAGTGAACATGTATTAGTTTCTGAATTCTTAATCCATTATTATAAAATTCTTGTGTCTGGTGATGCACACCTGATTCAGAATTACAGATTTCAAATTAAGTACTTCCTTCTTTAGAACCTCCAGAAGCCATGTAGTAAAAGGCTAATTGAAGGCCTCGGCACAGCATCAAGAATTTCAATAGAAAGATTCTCATTATGTTCCCAATTAGCCTTCAACAAAAATAAATAAATAAGACAATGGTGCATCAATCAGATGAAAAAAGACTTAAAGATACAGCTGTATTTTGTTAGTTGCAAATACGCAAAAAAATGAATTCAAGGAAGCAACGTGGAGCACCTCTAAAGAATGGTTGATTTTTAGAAGATTTAACAGTTACAGCTAATTGAAAAGAAGCAACTGATAAGCTGTTTTTAGGACTAAGTCCATAATACTTAATTCTAAGCCCATGAAATCATCTTGGCACAGTTTTGACAACAACAGAATCTCAATATTACAAATCCCAAGTACCTAACCATTTTGAGTGAGGCCTATAGTCATTTCCGAGAGACTAATTAAAAAGTATAAATTAGTTAGGGGAAACCGTAGAGGAATTTCTCCATGATGATGAAAAAAATGAACTTGGCCATATCTCATCACTATATTTATATGTAAATAACTCTGTTGTACCCATACGTTTCATACATGTATAAAGGATTTTTCTATAATCCTTTAAAGGAGGACCACATGACTCACTGTTTAATAATACATTACAGACAACATATAATTCCCTTGGCTTTTTATTATTCACCTTATTAATCAACTTTTTCAGAAACGTAAGCCAATTTTTCTTCTTAGATAAAATCTAGGAATTTTAAGTACATCCAAGTAATAAGGCATTTCTTATGATAATGGTGTTGGCACTTATTGTAAATATGATGCTTTTACTTTGTGGTATTTGGCAAGAACACTCCAATTTTATGACTGCACTTTAGTTTTTAGCACAATGTCAAAGTAAATAGAAATGCTATAGCAATATTACTAGGGTGTCTATTTTACGGAGCATCAACTTGACTTTAAGAGGAAATTCCTGGTTACCAAGAGACAGGATGATGTAGTCTGATTAGTCTAATTCCAACATAGCCACTCAGAGACAAAAAGGGACCCTCATAAATCTGTTTTTGAAGATTTCCAGAAACCTTGATTTGATATTAAAAAAGATCATTAAACTTAAGGAAAATAATTTGTTAATCACAGAATTGTGGTTAATAGCCATGCATGTGAGTATATCTATATTTGATCACAATTTTCTTCTCTTTTTGGTTCTAAGGGATATATTAATTTATCAACCAACAAAACAAAATTAAGGTAATAGAAAAAAATTACAACTAGCCCAAACTTTCACACTTTACCAGCACAGTAGTAGACCAGCACAGTGAATGGTAGACTATATATACTTAGATATAGATTGGTATATGACTGATGTAACACCTTTCGATTCTCTAGTGACACACTGATTTATAGAAGTAATAGCATTTGTTTTAATCATACTTCGGGTATTTTTGTCATTTGAAAATCTTGAAAATCCAGGGTCTTGGTGTGTATATACTAACATTTTAATGAACAAAGCACTAATTTACTCAATCAGCTCAACTAATTGTTCATATTGGGATAATGAAATACTTATTATCTAGTATTTCAGCTGAGTATGAAAATTACCATCTTTTTCTATATAAAGTTACATGTTGGGACCTTATACAGGAAAGGACATCCATTTTCTAAAATCCATTTAAAATTTTTTCTGTGAAGTACTCCTATGCATTCAAAAATATCATTTTTAGGGGTAAAAAATCATAAATTTTAAGTATTAAAGAAAAATAATAATTTGTCATCTAGCTTCAGTTAGTTACACGAGTTTCTGAAAATGAGTTTAGAGGTCCAGAGCCAATCTGAGTACATCAACATGCTTGGTGAGAGGAAAATGAGGAAAAATTATTTATAAAATTATTTTAATGTTGATATTTTCAAACTGTAAAGCCAAGAAAGAACACACTCTCCACACTGTTTTTCAGGAATACTACTTGGCAATGAGAAAGAAAGAAATCATGCCATTTGCGGCAACGTGGATGGAACTGGAAGGTAGTACGCTGAGTGAAATACGTCAGTCGAAGAAGGACAGATATCATATGTTTTCACTCATATGTGGATCTTGAGAAACTTACCAGAAGACCGTGGGAGAAGGGAAGTGGAAAAAAATAGTTACAGAGAGGGAGGGAGGCAAACCATAGAAGACTCTTAAATACAAAGAACAAGCTAAGGGTGGATGTGGGGGTGGAGGAGGGGGGGAAATGGGTGATGGGCACTGAGAAGGGCATTTGTTGGGATGAGCACCAGGTGTTGCATGTAAGCGACGAACCACAGGAATCTACCCAAAAACCAAGAGCACAGTTTACACACCGTATGTTAGCCAATTTAACAATAAATTATATTTTTAAAAAAAGAACACATTCTTAGATTTCAAGAGTTCAGAAATAACTTTGTTTTAGAAGTCAAAGTAAATTATACACAGTTAATGAATAAGATAGAGAATAAGTGATAAAAAAATCCGTTTTTACTTCACTACAAATGAGAATTGATCACACAAGAGAACCCATCTGTTGCTTGGCCACACATCATTTGTCCTTCCTTGGCAGTTTATTCTGACCCAAGAAAATAGCAAGAACAAAATAGGTGAGCAACCTCATCCTGATGCCTAAAAAAGTTCATTTTCACTTATAATAAGGTCTCTGCTTTCTTCACAAGATCAACAAAGCAGCATTTCCAGACCATCTCCTCATTCTGATTCCCCTCACGGTGCCAGGAACCACCCGCCTGACAGATTCTCCCTCCTAGTTCACGGGGTTGCGCAGCAGCCCCGTCCCTGCGCTGGCACGCCTGCATCCAGCTCATCCTCTTGAGTCTGTCCCAGCGCTGCTGCCTGACCTTTCTCACCCCATGTACTCATGCAACATTCATTCATTTATTCAACAAGTATTCACGGAGCATCTCCCATGGTCCAGATGCTCTTCTAGCAGCTGGGGATACAGCAGGGAACAAAGTGGATAAAGTCCTTGCTCTCATGGAACTTACAAGCATTCCAAAGGAGGATCAAGAAATAAAAAACTCACCACGTGGTGAGTGATACATTCTCTGAAGAAAATAAATCCGGGTAAAAGTGGTAAAATTTTAGAGTGACAGGGTGATTTTAGATTGACTGTTGACAAAAGACATGTTGAGGAAATGCCCTTTGAACAGAGATTGGAATAAAATAAAATCTGCATTTATAAAATGCTTATAATGTTCCAAGTATTTTTCTCATGCTAACACTCTCAAACCGATATCATGGTTCATCATGGGGCCCTACTGGGGAAGAACGAGAATTGCCTTCTACCCAACTAGCTGTCGTGGCCACAAAAGAGAAGAACGGGCAACAGGCAGAAAATCTGGGCTAGTGTAAACTGTGAAAGTGGTATGATGGGCGGCTGAAGACAGGACAGAGAGATGACAAGCTTCTCGCATGTTATCTTTATAACCTGTCAGGTCTGTTGACAAGCAGTTATTCAGAGCATGCAAGAAAGCGGGAACAGTCCCAACACAGTGCTCAACTCAAGTGAAATGGAGATAGTAGCAATGTGTGAAAGCTACCACCAGAAACAGCTCATCCCCAAACCAAACTAACCAAACAACAAAACAGGTGCTGAGAAGGGGAGCAGCCACCTCTTGGCTGAGAGTGATTTCACCGTTTAAAACCAATGGTCACAGGGGTGCGAGGGTGGCTCAGTCGGCCGTACATCCAGCTTCACTCAGGTCATGATCTCATGGTTCCAGCCCCATGTTGCGCTCTGTGCTGACAGCTCGGAGCCTGGAGCCTGTTTTGGATTCTCTCTCCCCCCGCTCCCCTCTGCCCTGCCACCACTTGCACTCTGTATCTCTCTCTCTCAAAAATAAATAAACAGTAAAAAAAATTTTAACCAATTGGCAGTAATCTTAGAGACAAATAATACTGAATAAAATATATTGTTCTCTCGAGTTATATAGTAAGAGGATTATATTAGAAAATAGGGTCAAAATGATTTTTTCATTTTTCAATAGCCAAAAGCCAAAGAACCTTTTTTGTATACACAGTTACCAAAACTGGAGTTAGCACAATCCGTAAAATAAGGAGAATATGTACATTTGTTTTCTCCTAAGACAGTTTCTTGAACATCAGTCCTTGATAAGAAAGTTGGGAATGGTTACTTTCCTTCATGCAAAGTCTTCTGATTCTGCGATTTAAATTATAAAGGATCTTCCTGCTGTGTTTTTTTCTTATCATTAAAGTTAAATTTCTCATTTACAAAAAAGAGTGATAAAGGAATAAAAAGAAGTGTCTAGTGTACAAGCACAGATATTGTTTCTTAGAGTGTAATCACATGTATTCCCATGAAGCATTTTTACAAAATGGGTTCTACAATCAAACTTGGGAAATGCTACATGCTAGATCGCCCTTCTGGAAAGCACAATACATATTAACAAACTAAGTGTTCTGAGAAGTCCTGGTACAAAAAAATAAGAGTAAATGAATAAATAATAGTTTAAACAAAGTTAAATTGATTATTTCCAAGAGTCATGTTACCACAGAAGTGTTTAGTTTTAATAACATCTTTGACATTGGAAGTCTCTCATGTTCCATGATGCGTATTCTGGAAGATGTGGCTCTATACACATTTTTATTGTTCTACCTCTTTGATTTTGCTTTAACTACCTCTTGCCTTCCTATCCTATCTCTTGCCTTGTCTTTTTGTTTTTGTACAGAACACTTATTGAGTGCTTACTGTATTCTAAGGCACTTTTTAAAGTATGTTATGGCCATCTCACCTATTCCTGCCTGACAAGTATTATCTGACATAAGTGCAACAGATTGCCAAAGGGGCACCACACAAGTGAAATAACTTTTCTCCACATCCAGCTTGTTGGTAAGTGGCATAGCCAAGGAAGCCAAAATCGAAATCAGGTCTCTCTGACCTGATGCCTATGCTCTTAACAAATAAGTGCCTCGTTCTCTATTCCTCAGCTCTTCCCAAGCTTCATGGAGACCAATGGCCTACCTATTTTCCAGTCCAAAGATATTTTCCAGATCTTAGCTTATGGGACCTTTCTGTTGTGTTTGATGTTGTTGGCCAATCCTTCCCCTTTGAAATTTCCTAGACTCCGAATTTCCTTGATTCTACATTCCTCTTACACCTCTCTGGATGTTTCTTCTTCATCTTCTTAAGTTCCTTATTAAATGTTAGTGCTCCTCAAGGCCCATCCTGGCCCACTGCCCTTCTCTACTTTTCTCTCTGCTGGGACATCCCCATTCACATCTCCAGGCTTGCCATCGCCCCTGGACATCAGACTCATATCTAATAATACTCTTGTGGTTTTTTGGCACTTCAAACTCAAGAGATCTTCCACTAAATTTGTCATGTCCTATATATCAGTCAAGGCCCCGGTAGGGCACTCAGGGGAAATCCTAGAGAGTTTAATTAAAGGACGATTAATAAAGGTGTGGAGCAGGAACAGTGGTACTAAGCATGATAGGGAAGGGGGTAGACAGATCTGGAGGAGCACACATTCTTAAAACTGCAACATTTCAGGCAAAGGTGTCAGTTATCTGGAAGTTAGCATGAAAATTACCCTCTCCCCGGTTCCCCACATCTAACCAGCCTTGTCAATTTAGCTACTTTTAACATTGCCTCCTTACTTTTAGTTTCTTTTCCCATCACCCTAGGGTCACCATTTGTCATCTCTTAATTGGACCATTATAATAACCTCCTAGTAGTTCAACTGCTTCCGGGCCCACTTCACCTTTGGGATAACCTTTCTTAAGGCCAAAAACTCTCTCTGAACTACAAATCTTACTCTACTAAGCCTGGCCCAACCCTTCAATGATCATCTTCACCTAGAAAATAAAGATCCTACTTTTTTAGCACAGCATATAGGAGTCTCCCTGATCTGGTATCTATCCCCTCCCTTCCTTTTATGCACACTTGTATTTTCCTAAACTCTGCCATGCTTGCATTCTTTTTTCTTTTTTTTTTTTATTTTTTTTTCAACGTTTTTATTTATTTTTGGGACAGAGAGAGACAGAGCATGAACGGGGGAGGGGCAGAGAGAGAGGGAGGCACAGAATCGGAAACAGGCTCCAGGCTCCGAGCCATCAGCCCAGAGCCCGACGCGGGGCTCGAACTCACGGACGCGAGATCGTGACCTGGCTGAAGTCGGACGCTTAACCGACTGCGCCACCCAGGCGCCCCTGCATTCTTTTTTCAACAGTGGGCCTTTGCTCATGCAGTTTTCTCTGTCTATATGTCCATATTTTTAAACCTAACTCAGGCTCAGCTCAGGTATCATCTTTTAAGAAATCATTTCCCAAACCACGAGATATAGTCTCTCCTGTAGCATATTAACATAGTTTTTTTTTAACTATGTTAACGTAGTTTTCTATTAACATAGTTTTCTCTATTAAACAAACAAAAACTTCACTAAATGTTAATGGCATTTTCTTTTATGTCTATTTTCCCACTATATCATTTGTGAAGATTCAACTGACTATTGTCCATTCCTGTACCTACAACATCTGGTACAATTCCTGGCACACAATAAATATTCAATCACTGTTTGATTAACTGAATGGAATTGGACAGCAAATCATTATCCTGGAATCAGAAAGACAGACTTAGTATTGAAGAAGAAAAGTAACTTCTTAATGTGACCATTCTGGCTTTGGGGAAAGACTGGTTAGCCAGAAGAGTTTATAGGATACTCTTTCAAGGAAGCTACATGACAGGGAGAGATTAACCAGAAGTTAAAGCCAGGATCACAAGCCAGTAATGCTAGAGTTAATCAAAATAGAATCCTGATTCAGAAAGTAGGGTAGAAGAAGTTAGGAATCAGAACTCAGATCAGACCAAATATGGAAAGGGCACTGCAGATTCTGTGGAATTCTTTAACATCTGGTTTGTACATGCCAATCACAAGCTCCTATGAGAGGAACCAAGAGGGAATCAAAATCAAGTTCAGCACACAGGGCTATAGTTGGTCTCTGATATGGGTTAAGAGTAAAGGGAACAAGGGACAGAAATGTCTCTGTGCATCACTTGGTCAATAGGAGGCCATAAAGAAAGAAAAGGATTAAGGACCTGGTAGACCCATGATATTTTCTCACACACAAATAATCTATTATAAAAAAGTAGGTGTGCAGAAAGAAAACAAACAAACAAACAAACACAAAGCTTCTGTTACCTGAAAAACAGTTAAATGAGGTGATACAGAAAAAAGGGAAACATCTGTCATATACATCACATACACGTTAGTGTTATGAAATACAATTCTGATTTTGGACCCCTACATTGTAGATAAGTGCTTTTTATTTGTTTAGTAAAGTTACAAAAATTAGCAGGTTCATTTGGTTTTAATTCACTTTATGATAAGACCAGTTTTTGTTAGAAAAATGAGGTACACAGCATTCCTATTTAGGAAGAGTGGGAAACCAAATAAATGAAGAGTATTCAATAAGAAATTTATTTGCATATAAATAGAAGGATGGCAATACATTTGTTTTCATCAAACTTCCTTTTCATTTGATTTCCTAATTTTCCCTATATTAATTTCCTTACAAAAATCACCATGAATATTTATAATTTTTAATACAATTCTCAAATTCAGAGTCCTATTGTCAGTTCTGATTCTCTGTTTCTGAAGTATTTTCCCAAGCAACTATCATTTTTCTCTCTTTCATCTCAATTTCCTGACAAAAAAGGAAAGGAAAAATCTTCCTTACCAAGAAACCTCTACAACTTTGTTTCGAACATCCTCTGTTTGTTGGTTCTACTATATTCAGGAGTAAAAGGAGTTGGCCTTTTAGGTAACTAGAATGTCTAGGAAAGCAGACATCTTTCATTGGAGAATTAGATTTTAAATGAAAGAGTTGAGAACGGTTTTCTTACACAAGGATAAAATATGGTTGTACTTATAGAAATAAATTTGAAGGCACCATGTTCAGAGGAAAAAAAAAAAAAACAGCCTAAGGATCAGTGCTCTGGAGCCCAAGGACAAGCTTGTGAAAGGACAAACTTAGTAATTAGGAATAATTAGTGACTCTAGATTACAAGAGAGGTGCTTAATGAGGTTATTTACATATTGCCCTGATGAGCTGGTGGAAGCACTACGGCACCTGTTGGAGCCAATAGCACCAGGAGAGATGAGGATACGAGTCTTTGTATCTGCCTCTAGCTTCGTCCCAACCCGTTCACCCCCTGGCTCATTCCACTTGTGCCACGTCAGCCTTGTTTTGCTTCTTCCAATAAAGGACACAGGTGCACAAAGAAGTCTCTCACATATTTATTTAAGCAGAAAGAGCTAATACCAATGGATCTTTGAGGCCATGACAGAAGAGTTCTTTAAGGCTTTGAGTTATGCTCTTGGATTAAACACCACCATAAATAGAACCAAGACTGGGGTGTAGGAAAGGCTTCATCTCTCTCAAGGGCAACGTTATGGCAAAAATTAGAGTGGTTTCTATTAGAAGAATGCAGAAATCTTTGTCAGCTCTAGCTGGTAGTGGTCACAGAAGAATGATGATATGGAAGAGGAAGCAAGAATATGACTTGCAGAGCTGGCTGGATGTTGGCTGAAGCTGCAGGTCACACGTAAAGGTAACGAAAGCAATTTCTTCTATTATTTCAACTTGGTTTTTATATAGATGATAGCAAATGCAGTGGAGGTAACACTGGTGAATAAATGAGCAATCAACAGTGCTGCATTTTTGGAAAAAAAAATAACACCTTGGTATTTTGATTCATAATCTTGAAGAGTTCTTGATATGAGGAACTGGTAACTTTTTATTATTTTTTACTGTAATGACTGCAATGTAATTATAGTGATTTAATTCACAAAATGATAATTTTCTCATGTTTTCCTTAAAGATGTATTCACAAATCAATATGATGGTATTTAACACTTTTCTGTCAGAAACTATATAATGCTGAAAATTGAAATTCTGTTTATGAAGCTTCTATCATTTGACTAATTCCACATACTAAGCACAGCGGGAGACAAAAAATTGCAATATACTTTCCTTTATTTCAAAAATAAATGTAGGGGCGCCTGGGTGGCTGGGTCAGTTAAGCGTTGGCTTTGGCTCAGGTCATGATCTCACGGTTGGTCGGTTCAAACCCCATGTCAAGCTCTGTGCTGACAGCTCAGAGCCTGGATCCTGCTTCAGATTAGTGTCTCCCTCTCTTTCTGCCCCTCCCCCACTCACATTCTGTCTCTCTCTCTCTCTCTCTCTCTCTCTCTCTAAAATAAACATTAAAAATTAAAAAGAAAACAAAAATAAATGTATTTGGAGTAATAAAATGAACATACTAGGTGCTTTCTAGTGAAGCTCATCATTGCAGTGGGGCTATGCTTCTGAAAATGCAGCACTGAAACTGTGTACCTGAAGGCATTAAATTAGGAAGAAAATGAGAAATACCTATGGTCATTCCCATTAAGCCTTCTCTTGTGCCACACTGCTGCCAATCACAATGGCTTAAATAGGTGCACCAACTGTATCCAACACCAAAGGTCCTTTGCAAACCCTCAAGACTCAAGTTGGAATTATATTCATAAAACTAACTTTAAGTTGGACATTTAGATGCTAGAAATAGTGCCACATTTAAAAATAAATTGCAAGGGTGCCTGGATGTTGGTTAAGTATCCAACTTCCGCTCAGATCATGGGTCAAGCCCCACATCAGTCTCTGTGCTGACAGCTCGGAGCCCAGAACCTCCTTCAGATTCTATGGTTCCCTCTCTCTCTGTCTCTCCCCTGATCATGTTCTGTCTTTCTCTCTCACAAAAATAAATAAAACATTAAGTTTTTTAAATAATAAAATTAAAAATAAATAAATAAAGTACAAAAAGGGGTGCCTGGGTGGCTCAGCCAGTTAAGTTTCTGGCTGTTGATTTCTGTTCAGGTCATGACCTCATGGTTTGCAAGATCGAGCCCTGCACTGGGCTCTGCACTGACAGCACAGAGCCTCCTTGGGATTCTGTCTCTCTCTCTCTCTCTCTGCCCCTCCCCTGCTTGTGCTCTATCTCTCTCTCACACAAAATAAACAAATAAACATGAAAAAAAAATTTTTAAAGTACAATTCTTACATTGTTTTTAATTACTTATGCCTACAGATGTGCATTTTCTTATGAGCCAAAATGAGGCAGGGGTATGGTGTGGATTTTTTATTCCTTAAGGTAACAATAATCTGTCACGCAACAAAGAACAAAGGCAAACATGTGGACAGTTGGAAGGATTACCCAATCCCCAGTAGAAGCCCTGCCCGGTGAACCTTCTCCAACTTACTGGCGATGTCATATGCGAAAGAGTTTCTCTAAAAGGTTGGCCACAACATTTATCAAAGGAGTCGATTGACAGAGGAGTTAATGACAGCAAACTTCATTGCGAGGAGGGTGGTTCAAGCTGACATTATAGTTCATCTGCTAATGTTGTATAATATAGAATGTGAATGAAACCTCCATGAGGAAGTGAAAATTATTTCATGTGTGTGTCTGTGTGCATGTGTGTGTGTGTGTGTGTGTGTGTGTAAGAGAGAGAGAGAGAGAGGGAGAGAGAGTCAAAGAAGGGGAAAGAGAGAGGGATGAGAAGAGGGAGAGAAAGAGAAAGAGGAAGAGAGAGAGAGAATGGTGGAGAAAGGCAGACAGACCTTGGAAAGTGGATATTTCTCCTAAATAGGAGTACCATGGCCAACATCATAACACTCATGTTTTATAGAATTAAACCTAAACCTCCTTTCAGAAAATATAATTAAGTCCTCTTTCAAATTTAATGTTCTTTAATTACATATCAGGTAAGAGCAGACACAGAGAAAAATATAGAGAGGAGGTTAAGTAAAGAAAGAAGGATTCATGCCAAGCCTATGAGTTTAGGGAAACATTCCACTTGACTACTAATGAGCACCATTTCAGGGAAGGCAGAATTTAAATTCCTATGATGTCATATTCTACAATTTGCATTTTAGTTGACAAAATACTGATATCGAGTGAACTGATACAGGAAGCAATTTTCAAGAAGAGGTTTAGTAAAGATAGGATAGGTGAGAGAAATTATATTGCCTTCCCTGGGAATTATGGGAAGATGCACAAGAAGGAGACTCATCAGATAACTACTCCATTTACATTCATATGTGGGTAGAAGATTTCCAGACTGGTAGTTCCCAGTATACTTGATAATAGAGTTCTACTTTTTTTTCTATTGTTATATACACCATCAATATTGATTATGAAATTTATTTTTTTAATTTCATAATTAACATTGTTTATGCAACACTAGTTGTGCAGATATTAGCCTTACAGCATACAGTGGATGATTTAGACAATCTGAGATGCCCGATTAAATGTTCCTATCACTTAGCTAGGGATAAGGAATGATGTACAAAGGCTTCCATGGCCAGGCTCATTTAGGCTACCTCAATGAAACTGGTTATAGCCAATCATACAGATTCAAATTTTTAGACTTCCCATCACTTATACCCAGTTGCTTGCTTCTGATTTGTGAAAAAGATAATACTATAAATCAAGCCTCATATTTTGGTTTCTCTAACTTTATCGCTTGTAAGAATTTTTATTCTTATATAGAAGACACTTCATGTGGAGTAGTGAAAGATTTGTTGACACAATGAGAGCTACAGAGATGTGGGTGAGGTTGGATAAATGTTTCTGACTCAGCACACAGAGCTTATCATTGGGATTCAATCAACAATCTGCTATTTAATAACGGAATTGTTTTCAGGACTACTTTACTGACACTTGTTCAAAACCTTGAAGGCAAATATATCTCCAAATTATAAAGAGATGATACAATATGCCCATTTTATCATGTAATATACTATTCCCAAATGTCAATGCATTATCCTTTGTGCCCAATTTAACACTGTGAACGTCTCTTTGTCAACTGTAACAGATTAAGCCTACTGAAATAGCATATATGAAGTCCCTGGAAGACTGACTGGCACCTGATGGGTATTCAGTATATATACATATAATTTTTTTCCTCTAATATACTTTATATTAAGATGACACAAAACCGCATTTAAATAGTTGTCCCATTACAATATTTATTTAAATGACAAGCTTTATCAATGTATTTACTATGTGATGCAGTCAACCATAATTGACATCCACCTGCCAATGGGCAAAAATACACCTATTATGTGGAATAGGGTGAACCTCTATTACAGTCACTGAGACTACTGTTATGCCAACACTGACTGCATTTTCTCACATCTGTATCAGGTTTTGATTAGAAGTTTTGCCACATTTTGTCCATTTTAATTGCAGCGCTCCACCCCTGCTCTCAAACTCATCATTTGAACATTCCTGAAATTCTCACACGTTATGAAGAATTCAAATAAAAGCCTGTGGTTGTGCCAAAGGTTGGATTTGGAGCAGATGTCATACATGTAGGTCTTAGCTGTTACTTAGAAAAATGTGTGGTGATGCCATCTCCCAATTGGGGTTCATGACAAGTGTTTCATAGACATAATAGTTATGACAGAATTTGACAAGTAGAAAAATTAATAGAAAGCTTAAATAAATCTAATACAATTGTGGGGTATGCTAAAAGAGCAATCTCCTAGAGTAAAAGCCTAACACCAAACTTATCATTTGCCAGATTTTAAATAAAACTATCATTTAAAACTTAAGAAAAATGTAAAAACATATTAAATATAACTTAAAATTTCATGTATTTACTCTGTTGCTTTTTCTCCCTGAAACTATTTTTTCCTATATTCCATTAAGAGCCATAAAAATATGGAATATTTAAAATTGATGCTTTTCTCAATCCATTGGTCCTATTCCACTGTCTCCTTGTCAAGCATTCATAATTAATGGTACACGTAAGCAAAAAGTGACTCTTTGGTAAGGAAACCTTTGTATCCATTAACGTTACATCCATTTCCAAGGTAGCAATCACGGTGGTGCTGAAAGGATAGCTCCCAGTCACCTGTGACCTACTTTGCCAGGAAGGGAAAAGGACTAATGAGGAAACGAAAAGCTAGACCCACTGAGGACACAAGTGGTAGACAATTACCTCACAACTCCACACTACTTTCCAAGCAAACATGTAGCTGAAATTTGTCTGAAAGATTTCATGCACAGCATAGTTACCAAAGTAGGATTTTTTTAAGCAGCCCCCTTCCTTATCATTTTCTTCAAAATCACAGCCTAAAGCAGTAGAATCCAAAGAAAACTCGAAAAAGTTAATCACACAGATTTCTCTGCCACTTAAATTTAGAGATACCAGCCTTTGTAAATAAGGTGGGGGAAAGTCTAAAGACTTTGTAAGGGGAACGATGAGGTTGAAGACGAAGACCTGGGGGAAAGAGTTCTCTCCAGGCTCAAGTTGACACTCTTTATTCAGAGAAAACCATGCTCACGAACCACCCCGGCAGTCCTTTGCGAACAGGGAGCTCAGCCCCAGGTGCACAGTTCCAGCAGAAAGTAAATTGAGACAAAGCAGCCGCACACACCGTTGGGGAGAGCACTGGAGTTGCAGTAGTGACCAGAAGGAAAAGTGACCTCATTTTGCCTGGTGAAACGCTACCTAACAAGCCCACCTTTGACGTGGATACCAGCCGCGGTAAAGAAAAAAAAAAAAAAAAAAAAAAGAGCACAAAGGGCGAAAGCTGGAGGGAGCAAAGTTGCCTGTTCTTCCATCCCATCCCTTAAAACCGCCGGGAACTAGCACACGCAAGGACAACAAAGCTTGCGCCCGGCTGCACGACCGGCGCGTGCAGCGGCCCGGCCATCAAGCCCCCGGGATGGAGCCCGGGCGTCGGAGCGCGGACGCAGGCAGGACCGCCGGGGCAGGGGCGGGGTGGGGGGTGGGGGGGCGCTCCCCTACCTTGAGTAGCACAAAGAGCCAGAGCAGAGGCAGGAGGCGGCGGCCGCCGCGCGTTCTCGCGGGCAGGTGCCCCATCACGGTGCCGACGGGGACCCGGGGGGTCCGCGGCGCGTGCGAGCTCCCCCGGCGGCGGCTCACAATGGCGAAGTGAGGCTGCCGCCTCAGACCGTGGGCGCCGAGGCTGTTCCCGGCGGGCGCATGCTGCCTTCCCAGCCCCTTGCGCCTGCTTCCTTTCGTCTTCTGCGCCCGAGGTCCGCCAGGAACGTGCCAGGCGCTGCTGTTCTTTAACAGCTAAGGATGGAGAGGGTGGGGATTGAGGTGGGCGAGGCTCCGCCGCCGCCGCCGCCACCGAGGCTCCGAGGAGACGCGGGGTCCGCGTGGTGAGCGAGAGGCGGGGGCCCTGCACCCAGCCGGCCGCGGTCCTCCCGCAGCAGGATACTCTCAGTCTGGTCTGCGGGCTCATAAAGTGACTGCAGCCTCCCAGCCCTCCCACCGGGGTCCGCCTGCCGCCTCTTCTTGCTGGGCAACCCCCACTCCAGGCTCCGCCCCAACCCTTTCCACCGTCTCTGGGACTCGGGAGTTGTGCGGGGGTTTCCCTGACTCCTCTAGAGCAACTTGGGGAGCGGATCCCAGTCTCCTCTCAATCTTCCTACATCTGCTCTCAGTTGCTGTTGTGAAAGTACAGAAAGCACTCGGAGGGGAGCGGTGGTTGTGATTGGGGTGATGGAATGCGTGGTGCGTGCCTGTGTGTTTGATGGGGATGATTCCATTCTCTCCGTCCCACTCCTCCCCGGGAGGAAGAAGCACAATTAAATACATTATCCGTTTGAACTCAGTTCTTATATAAATTTCAAGGGCTGCCTTTTGATACCAAAGTCTGTCAGGTCGCCTGAAGTGGGGGAGGGGAGATCACAATCTATTACGTATTTATAAACATATACTTTAAAAATGTGAAACTATTAAAGAAACTGTTGAACTTGTCCAGAATGGTTATAACTACCAGTGGGGGGTGGGGGGTGGGGGAGAGAGTTCCGGGACAGAGGTGTGTAATTAAAAAACTGTAATGTTAGGAATCTTTGTGGTGATGAAACAGTTCTGTATCTTGATTGTGGTGGTGGTTACACAAATCTACCTAGGTAATAAAACTGCATATAGACGCAGGAGTGTTCGCCTCCGTCGGCGTGCACACATACAAGTGTCTGTACAACTGGTGAAATCTGAATTAGGACTGTGAACCGTACTAATGTCAGTTTCCTGATTTTATAATTATATAAAATGTTACCTTTGAAGAAAGCTGGTGAAGGATAAACAGGACCTTCCCAAACTATTTTTTATTGAGATAATAATTGACATATAGCATTGTATTAGCTTTAGGTATACCTCATAATGATTCAGTGTTTGTGTGTATTGTGAAATGATCACCCAAACAAGTCTAGTTAACAACCATCATCACAGATAGTTACAATGTTTTTTTCTTGTGAGCAGAACTAAGATCTACTCTTCTAGCAACTTTCAAATATCCAGTACTAACTAAAGTCACCATCCTGTACCTTACATCCCCTGGACTTATTTATTTTGTAACTGAAAATTTGTGACCTTTGACCGCTTTCACAGCATTTGCTTCTTAACACATGTGAATTACTTGTGAGTAACTAATCTGTGACCTTTTAGAAGCTCAGGCAAGTATTTCCAAGCTGTGTATTTTCAAAGTATTTATATCCCTTTGGTGGTTATGTGTAGTTTTTGAAAAATGTCTGTCAAAGTAAGTATGGAGTACACTATTCAAATATGAATCACTCCTTCTTATCATGTAAATGACCCTTGCTGTGCCTTGCCAGTGATAGAACTTCCTATTTGTCTTTGAGACATGCTTGGGCACCAGGAGACAGGCAAGGTGACCTTGGTTATGAATACAGAGAGTTTGTCTCAGACCCACCATTAGGGAGTAGTGACATGAAAAAGGGCTACGTTTACTTGACCTTTTGCTAGATAACTAATGACCAAATACTAATCACTTGGTTGGTATGTATATGTGTGTCTAAGAAAGGTTTAGATTGAATATATTTACATGTGTATTTTTGTGTACTAAATGGTCATATACATAAATATACAATAGTGGTTTGAATTTCCACGAAAATATTGTCTTTGGTGTCTTTTGTGCAAGTATCTTTTGTTGCCATGTTCTTCCCCCTTATATGCTCATTTTAGTGCCTTGATACCCTCTCTTTGTTGGCCTGGACCTTTTCTTTCCCTTGGGAAAATATTAACTGCTTCTCCCTCGCTCTGGATCAGACTCATGGGCTATCTGAAAATTTTATCCTTGGGACTGCACTCGTAGGGGCTTTGCTTTGATACATTTTCCTTTTAGTTTGAAGCTGCCGAAAGCAGCATTCTATTCCCAAATGTTTCTGAAAGTGGCACTGAAGTGATCTAATGTCTAGAACTAAAGACACGTTTAGACCAGCGACAAAATCATACTCACAAATTGCTAACAACTCTTTTGAATCAAATTTGATTTTAAGGTGGCCATGTTGTGGTTTGCTTATATACATAAAGGTATTTATATGTGTGTGTACATGCATGTGAGTGTGTGTGTAGATACAGGGATATAGGCTTGGCTGGTGTATGTAGGGCAGCAAAAAGCAATTCTACTGATCATACAGTCATCTTGTAAATGCAAAAAGAACTTTATTAGTGAGGTACATTTTTACATAATAGTATTTGCTATGTTGTCTTTCTGGTTTTTTTTTTCATCACTTATACCACAATTTGCTTAGCACTTATGTACATATGAATCACTTCTGGGGAACAATAGCAGTGAACAGAAAGCAGTAAAGCATTCTCCATTAAAGTATTAGTAATTAGCATTATTAATATTCCATTAAGTAACACTGTGATTAGATGGCCTGAAGACTGATGACATTATTTCATAATCACAGAAGATTTCCTCTCTGGAGAAGAGTATTTTACTTAGCTGTTGCTGGAAAAAAAAACGTTTCATTTGTTTTTATTGCACTTAAAACAATAAGTCTTGGGAATCTTCCTAGGAGAGACTCCCGAGAAGGATGTGAATGTTGTATCACCAGCAGTGTGGGGTTTTCACTCCATAGAGCATGCAGAGTGTTTCTTTTAACTATTGACTGGTTTTCCAGTGCAATACTTCCAAAGTATGGTAAATCTTATTATGCTATTTTCAAGACTCCAAATCAGCAAGAATGGCCATGGGCAATATATAGTGCAGGTGGTAATATGTGCTTTACCAGTTATTTCAAAATATTTGCTCTGATTTCATTATCATAACAGTACTGCCGGGTAAAGAAGACAGAGATGGTTATCCCCAACTATTTTACCCCGAATGCCGCTTTTCCTGGAGAAAAGGTAAATGGACCAAACAGAACCTCTTATGTGCTCTAAGAGAGGCATTGAAAAATGAATGTGCACAAATTGAAATAAAATTCTGCTTCTTTTGGAAATACTAATAAGGCTGTTAATGAACAAGAGATTGGAAGATGCTTTTTAAAAAATCTGTCAGTCACTTTGTTTTTGTTAAGAACATCCATCTTGTGGCGCCTGGGTGGCTCAGTCGGTTAAGCATCTGACTTCAACTCAGGTCACGATATCGCAGTCCGTGAGTTCGAGCCCTGCGTCGGGCTCTGGGCTGACGGCTCGGAGCCTGGAGCCTGCTTCCGATTCTGTGTCTCCCTCTCTCTTTGCCCCTCCCCCGTTCATGCTCTGTCTCTCTCTGTCTCAAAAATAAATAAACGTTAAAAAAAAATTTTTTTTAAAAAAAAGAACATCCATCTTTTCCTAAATATGTAAAAAATGTGCCGATGCCCATGTGTTCATATCTATCTCTTCTATAGCAAAGAAGCAGTAGCAGGCACGGAGAAAGAGCTGTAATCCCTATGAGAGGTTTAATGAGGAGTCAAATGGAACTCTGACTGTGCTGTTGCCAATGAAGTTCAATTCCGTTCTCCAGGGACCAACTCTAATGCAGTTCAGTGTGTTCAGTCCTGGCTTCCACTACTAAAATCGCCTACAAGGCTGTCAGCAGTTTTGGTAGCAGAGTTGTATTTATGGGAGTTGCTCAATGACAAATAGTTTACTTTATATAGGATGTAGGGGGAGGGAAAAAGCTCAAGCCATTGATCTCCAGACTATATTCCACTTGAAAAGCACAGTAATAGCCATGCAGTTGGCCATCCACATCTCACATATTACCAATTATTATAACATATGAACTGGAGATTATGTGTAATATGGTCTTAAGATCAGCTGACCAGGCAACATTTTGATTTTCAATTTATCTGAGCATTTACTGTAGTTTTTCTCTTAATGAACACTGGTTTCTTGCCTAAAAGACACATTGACAATTCATAAATTCTGTCTTTCAAAGTGAGAATGATTGACAGCCCTCAGGTGAATACCATGTTCCAACTGCCAAGACTTATTACTCTTGTCACACGTGAAAAATAGTGAAATTCACCACAGAAGGTCAGTTTTTATTTTATATGCAGAATCTTTTCTCATTGCCCTTTTCCTTCTTAAATAGTTCCTATTAAGAGATTTTTTTTTACTCTGCTCTTACATGGGTTTAAAAAAATAAAATCAGAATATTGTGTTACAGGAGATGGGTTTTATGACACAAGATCATCTACTCAAAGGAATAAGAGAGCATATATGGAAACATGAGACAGACCTTTATCATTGGGCACAGCCTGCAGGCTATAGAATGAGGAATCCTAAATTAAGAAGACAGATGGTCATTTTTAGATACCATCCCTTCCTTTAGTCATATTCGAGGATTACTGTGTGTTGTTAACATTTCCTTTAATTGTCCTAGAATTAAAGGAAAGATATTTAACAGACATAAGTTATGAAGTTTTATCTTATATTTTGGTTACATGGGATGTATTGGCTAATAGACTTTTATAATATTGATTTTCTGAGCATCCCAGACATTGTTATTATCTATTCACCCAATCTTCCTTTATAAGTGGGTTTCTTGACTAGTTATAATGTAAAGCATTAAAGATCTTGCATGGGACACGTGCCTGGGTGACTCAGTCAGTTCAGTGTCCAACTCTTGATTTTGGCTCAGTTCAGGATCTCACAGTTGTGAGATCGAGCCCTGAGTTGAGCTCCGAGTCAAGCCCTGAGTCGGGCTTGGTGCTGAGTGTGAAGCCCGCTTAAGATTCTCTCTCTCCTTCTCCCTCTGCTCCCCCCACCCAAAACCAACCAACCAACAAACAAACAAACAAAGATCCTTCATGGGATGATTCACTTTAGCTTGACAAAAAAGCATGACTAAAACTTGAATATATTTTATAAATAAAGCAAGACATATTGTTTGTTAAGTGGAAACGGTGTCTACTGATCTTTGTTTCTTCTCTCCATTCTTTCCTTCCCTTCAAATTAAAGATGTAATTCAATATTTACTGTGAACTATGTGTCACAAATAGTATCTATGTATGTGTCACTTAAAAAGTAGTTGCAAATATATTGTTATGGAAGATTTGGTCATAATAACTTCAGGTGCTGTCTAGAAACTATAATTGTGAAGCTGTACATTTCTACGTATGCTTGCGTGAATATTGCGAGAGGAGCAGTTTTGGAGAGGGAGTCGAATGTACAGATTCCATCTGTTTTGTTTGGCAACCTGATAATGCTTAGAAATTATATATATATAATATATATATACATATATGTATTACATATATATACACACATACATATATACGTATACACACACACACACACACACATATATATATATATGAGAGAGAGAGAGATGATTCTAATGAAATCCAATCAGGGATCAATATATGTCAAGTCTATGGCCATTCTCTGTTAACTCACTGTCTCACAAAACAACAATTATTTCCAACCTTTTCTACTCAGCTCAGTCCTCCAACCCACTGCCCTACAGATCCTTTCAGTGCGTGGCCTTCACCTTCTACCTTACAGAGGAAAAATACTGGCCAGGAAAAAGTGACAACTTTTTCTTCTTGCCTAACCATAAGCATAATCCTACATCTTTTTTGTTAAAAACAAGGGGTTCTCTCTCAATAACTATCTAAGGATAATCCTACCACCTATTTTCTAGAGCCCATTTCTTCCAGTTTTCCTTGCCTCTTATTCTCCACCTCTCCCTGTTAATATATTCTATTCTTGGCTTCTTAACCATGTTCACGTCTTTACAATCGAAGGGAAAAAACCTTCACTGAAATAGTCATGCTGTCAGTTGCTACCTTTTCTTCCTCTTCACCTTTCACCACCTACCACTGCCCCTTCACAGTAATATTTTCCCAAGGGTTGTGCATGCTTTCTGCCTCCATTTGTTTTCATCACCCACTTACTCTTTAAACCACTTTGGTCTAGCTTCTACTCCCATCATTTCACCAACATTTCTCTCACTAAAGTCACTGGAAATCTCTTGGGAGCATATGCTATGTTGGCTTCTCTCCACTTCCTGAAACACTCTCATCTCCCTGACTTTCCATAATCCTGCACATCCCCGGTTTTTCGTCAATATCAGTACGTGTTCTTTTGAAATCTCCCTGCAGGATCATTATACCCTTCTTGTCCATTTAATGTTGCAATTTTCAGTGCTTACTCCTAAACTCTTCTATTTTCCTCTGTATTCTTGCACTAACCAATATAATCTATGACCATGTCTTCAATCCTTATCTATGCATATGAGCCACGGGGTCACATAGAGCACTCTTTTGATCCAGGTGGACCCATACAGCTATCTGCACGTTTCAAACTACTTTTGAATGTTTAAAACACCCCAAGCTTAAAAAGTGTGAAACTGAACTCATATAATTACCTGAGAATTTTCTATCTCCATAGATGACACCCACACCAAGCCATCCACACAAGCTGGAAACCAAGGAGTCACCCTTGATGCCTCATTCTCCTCTCCAAAACTACCTTATCTAATTTGATTCAACGTCTTGTCCCTTTACTCCTGAAATATTTCTGATGTCAGTTCACTTCTCTCTATCCAAATCAACTTCATCTTAGTTCAAATTACCATTATCTCTTGCCTGAATTATTGTGATACTTTGCTAAATGCCAGAGTTTAACTTTGGCCTTTGTGGTCCCTTTACTTCACCTTTAAAGCACAACAGAAAAATATCTCCATCTGTAGTCAGTTAGAACCAGTTTTTGAAACTTAAATCTGATTACTCCAACTCTCTTACATAAATCCAAACAACGACTTCCAAATACTTCTAGGTTAGTGATAAATTCTTCAGCCCGGCCTGTAAGACCATCTAGCCCTTATATGCATCTCAAGTGTCTTGTCACAACTTCATTTCTTTTGCTCTCTGAACTTGTAAAATTCATGCATACCATGTTCCCTCCTGACATGGAGACATGTGCCTGTTCTCTGTGCCTGGAATGTTCTCTTCTCTTTCATCTGTTCTCTGCTCAAACTTTGCTTCCTCAGCCTAATCCCATAACCTAAAGTGTCATAGCCCATCTAGTATTTTTATTATTGATATTTTACTTTAATTTTTATGACCATTTATTTAGTGAATATTTCTTTATTAGACTGTAAACTCTGCACGCACAGGAATTATGTCAAGTATTTACTTGCCATTTTCTCCAGGGCACTTAAATCAGTTCCAGGAATAAAGTAGGTACTCAGAAACTATTGGTTGAATGAAGAAAGTAGCATAATTGCCAATGATAATTATACTATCAAAAATTAAAAGATGAAATATTTATGTTAATGTTTTGGTTTAGTTGTTCAAGATGGGAACTCTATTCCAGGTTCACTTCCACTGTTTTTAGGAAACAACAAATAGGGGGCAGCAAGGTAACAACAGTATTTGCACATGAATTATTCTGGAGAACCTTGTACAGCACCTGGGATTGGTGAGTGATCAAGGAGAGGAACATAAAAGAGCAAATAATGTTTATATTAGAATAACAATTTTACTCAAAATTCGGGTGATCCTTCAACTTTTGAATGGATAAACAAACCATGGTCTGTATTCCCAATAAAATATTACTCAGGAAGAAAAATGAATGAACTACTGATGCATGCAATAACATGAATGAACCTCAAATGCATTGTGCTTAGTGAAAGGAAAGACTTAATGGAAAAAAAAGCCACACTCTGTATGATGTCATTTGTCATTTTAGAAACGATACAACCATAAAAAAAAATATCACTGGTTTCCAAGAGGCAAAAGGATGGTAGGGCTGACTAAAAAGGGACACAAGGGATCTTTGGGGGGGATGAAAATATCTAAAACTAGATTTTGTTGGCAGTCACATTACTTATGAATTTTTCTTTTTATTTTTTTTCAATATATGAAATTTATTGTCAAATTGGTTTCCATACAACACCCAGTGCTCATCCCCAAAGGTGCCCTCCTCAATACCCATCACCCACCCTCTGCTCCCTCCCACCCCCCATCAACCCTCAGTTTGTTCTCAGTTTTTAAGAGTCTCTTATGCTTTGGCTCTCTCCCACTCTAACCTCTTTTTTTTTTTCCTTCCCCTCCCTCATGGGTTTCTGTTAAGTTTCTCAGGATCCACATAAGAGTGAAAACATATGGTATCTGTCTTTCTCTGTATGGCTTATTTCACTTAGCATCACAGTCTTCAGTTCCATCCACATTGCTACAAAGGGCCATATTTCATTCTTTCTCATTGCCACGTAGTACTCCATTGTGTATATAAACCACAATTTCTTTATCCATTCATCAGTTGATGGACATTTAGGCTCTTTCCATAATTTGGCTATTGTTGAGAGTGCTGCTATAAACATTGGGGTACAAGTGCCCCTATGCATCAGTACTCCTGTATCCCTTGGGTAAATTCCTAGCAGTGCTATTGCTGGGTCATAGGGTAGGTCTATTTTTAATTTTTTGAGGAACCTCCACACTGTTTTCCAGAGTGGCTGCACCAATTTGCATTCCCACCAGAATGCTTTGACCATGCTTAATTCTTGTCTGAAATATTTTTATTTACTTTTTTAAGATAAAAAAATGCAGTAAAATTTGTCCTTTTAGGGTACATTTTGAAGCATTTTGAAAAATTCCTAAAGGACATGATGTCTAAAGGCCTAAATGCCTAAAATGCCTAAAGGACCCTAAAAGGAAAAATTTTACTATATTTTTTTATTTTAAAAAAGTAAATAAAAATATTTCAGACAAGAATTAAGCATGGTCAAAGCATTCTGTCCCATGTAAAAATAGTTTTTTTAAAAACGACAATATTACTTTGTGTTTATATATGTAAGCATCAACATTTTTGAGAGCCTTTCAAAGCAACAGTAACAGTAATTTAGGACAAATTTTGTTAGGTGATTATGTTATTGGCTTTCCTAAATTATCTTATGATAAAATCTCAGAATAAAGCTTATAAAATTTCTTAATTCTCTTCCCTTCCTTCAGCTATAAAGCTGAGAGATTCATATGGACTATTCATTAAGTCATTCAGCAAGCATATTGTTTTCAACTCTTGCCATGTTGGGCACAGTTAAGATACAGCTGTTGACTTCTGGGAGCTTGCAATCTGGTAGGAAAGGTGACATACTAAAAGAAATATGAACAAGATGAAATGTAGTAAGTAGAAGAAAGGGTAGACACAAATGCTAAAAGGATTCAAGGAAGGGAGAGATAATTTACATATGTGAGAATCCAGGAAGCTAGAGAACCTGGGGTATGCCCTGACTATGAGCACAGTTAGGGGAGATGAGGTGATAAGAGGGTCATGCAGCAAGTCCTTTGCTCACCATTACCCATGTCTATCTCTTCTTCCTGGAGGCACATAGCTATACTCCACTTCCCAGTTTCTCTCATGGTTAAGTACTGAGATAAGTCTGGGTCATGACCCATGAAATGTGGCAGAAGCATATGCATCTTCAGGCCTGGTCCATAAAAACCTCCATGTATAAACTTCACTCTCTTTTTCTCATCCCTAAAGTGTTCTAAGATCTAAATAGAGGAAACTAAGATGGAAGGAGTCTTGATCCCTGGGCATCTGCAAACAAAAAGAGAGAGAGAGTGAGAGAGAAAAGAGAGAGCTTCCAAATACTTCTAGGACAGTGATAAAATTCCACTCTGTACCATGATCTAAAACTTGGATAGGTGTATTTAGATTCGGAGACCATCAGAGGCCAGGTTAAGGATCATCAGAGGCAGTGTTTGAAATAGAGCAGTGGCATGATCAGAGAGGTATCCTTTAGGAAAACTGGTCTGAGAACATCTTTTAGTGAGGTGGATTGAGAAAAGGAAAAGATCAAGGGATTGTATATTTTAGTAAAAGTATAATTAAAATGATACTTGATGAAATATAGATTAGGAAAGGAAACAAGTGAATACACAAGAAAAATACATGTGAAGATAGGACAGGCTCAAACCTTCTCTAAACTCTTAATTCTCTCATCTCTTGCTACTCACCTAAAAGCCATGCCATAGACAACGTTCTGGCCACATGGTGGCACCAGGTGAAACTCTCCAGGTTCTGCCTCACACCTCTGGAATCTACTTGTAGGCTTAAGGTTTCAAGTTGTCTAATACCTCCTCAATATCTTCACGCTGCACTCATTTTGTTTGTCTGCTTCCTTTCTTCTCCTTTGCTATTTCACTCCTACACACTTAGTTTATGTCACCTTGAACTTCATGTCCTGCATGACCACGGTCTAATCCCATCCCCCCAGCTCCCAGAACTCAGCCCAGCCTTGTCTAAGAATCAGTTCAGACAAGAGGAACATAGTGATACAGATAAAGAACAGGTTCATCAAGGGTTGAGGAAAAATACACTTAGAAATTGTGACAATAATGGTTAAAGACAAAGACTTGTAATTTTTAGTGAAACATATTTTATTTTTTTTTAATTTTTTTTTCAACGTTTATTTATTTTTGGGACAGAGAGAGACAGAGCATGAACGGGGGAGGGGCAGAGAGAGAGAGGGAGACACAGAATCAGAAACAGGCTCCAGGCTCTGAGCCATCAGCCCAGAGCCTGATGTGGGGCTCGAACTCACGGACCGCGAGATCGTGACCTGGCTGAAGTCGGATGCTTAACCGACTGCGCCACCCAGGCGCCCCTATAGTGAAACATATTTTAAGTGCCATTCATTTGCAGTTTTATCCCCAACTTAAAAAAAAACTTTAGAATCTGCAAAAAAGTTGGAAAAGTTGTATAATAAATAATCATCCATTTGTCTTCTAGGTCCACCATTGTTAAAATAATTTGCTCTATCTATCTATCTATCTCTATCACCTGTTATCTATCCATCCTGTCTTATGAATATTTTTTTCTGAATCACTGGAATTAAGTTACATACAGAATGGTACTCTTCACCTCTAAGTATTTCATGACCCCCCATATCATTATTACATTGAAGAAAATTAAAAATAATTCTGCAGTATTATCAAAATCTAACCTAAATTCATATTGTCCTAATTGTTCCCTCAAATGTTTCAAGGGGCGCCTGGGTGGCGCAGTCGGTTAAGCGTCCGACTTCAGCCAGGTCACGATCTCACGGTCCGGGAGTTCGAGCCCCGCGTCGGGCTCTGGGCTGATGGCTCAGAGCCTGGAGCCTGTTTCCGATTCTGTGTCTCCCTCTCTCTCTGCTCCTCCCCCGTTCATGCTCTGTCTCTCTCTGTCCCAAAAATAAATAAACGTTGGAAAAAAAAAATTAAAAAAAAAATGTTTCAGTAGGTATTTATTTCCAATTCAGGATCTCATTGAGATTCACACATTGTGAATGCTATATCTCTTCAGTTTTTTAAAATATCCCATTTCTCACAAATTTCTACTCAATAATTTAAGTATTCATTGATTATCCTTGCCTAAATCAATTTTTATACTGAGGTTCGCAATGTGATGACTTTTAAAATTCTGTCATTTATCTCTTTTTTGTATTAGCTAGTATTATTCTTTAAAGAAGGCATTTCTTCTCACCTCCTTCTCTATTTTTTTTTTTTTAGCAACTCCATGTTCTCTTAAATTTTTTTAAATGTAGACTATTTGGACATTTATTATTTTACTTAACCAGAAATCTGGAGATGGGAGGATTCAATGTTGATCATCACAGACTCAGGGTCTTTCCAGCCTTAACCCTAGTGTAGTAGCTTTTTGATCTCACACTTGTCATCTTCTGGGTAAACATTGCCTGCCAGAGCTCCCTCATGATATCTTCTCACTGTGTGTAAAAGCAGGTCACCTCTGAGAAGGCAAAATTAGGCTCCGTCTATTTTACGTGAATACAAGGCTCTGCTATTTTATCAGGAAGAAAATCTCTTCTAGAAACCTGCACTTGACTGCCTTATGTTTCATTGGCCAGAACTTGTCACATGGGACCCTAGTTTCCAAAAAGCCTGGGAAAGTGAGCATCTAGCCAAAGGGCAAGTCTTGAAACAATCATGTTTCGCCACCTGCTGGCAGAGGTTTCCATCTTCCCTGAGTTCAAGGGACCTCCACCCACCAACTGAACAAAATTAAAATTCTCTTAGCAAGGGTAAAGAAAGAAGGGCAGGGATAGGGGATTGGCTGTTGGATAGGCAAAAAAACTGTGCCTGCCCGAATAACTTAGGTATGGCTGCCAGGGTTCCTGGATGTAAAACCAAAATATCAACTTTCTAGGTAGAGGGTTCCCACTAACCAAACATGAGTTCTTAGTCAACATCTGATAGTCCCTTGAGGTTTCCTCTGTATGGACAAATGACATGTGGGCAAATGACTATTTTTAATCAATAGACTTATTTTTTTTAGAACAGTTTTAGATTACCAGAAAAACTGAGCAGATAATATAGAAAGATCCCATATATCCCACCCACCCCCCTCCCCTATTGTTAACATCTAACATTAGTGTGGTATATTTGTTACAATTAATAAACCAACACTGATATATTATTATTAACTAAAATCTATTGCTCACATTGAGGTCCACTCTTGGTGCTGTAGAGTTCTATGGGCTTTGACAAATGTATACCTTGTATCCATTATTATAGTGTCATTATAGAATAGTTCACTGCCCTAAAATTCCCCTGTGCTCCACTTCCTCATTCTCCCATTTTAGCCAAACCACTGACAACCAGTTATCCTTTAACTATTTCTAGTTTTGCCTTTTCCAGCATGTAATATAATTGGAATCTTACAGCATACGCCCTTTCAGATTGGCTTCTTTCACTTAGCAAAGTGCATCTAAGATTCCTCCGTGTTTTTTGTGGTTTGATAACTAATTTCTTTTTATCACTGAATAATATTCCATTCCATAGACGCACCACAGTTTATCTGCCCATGCCCTATTGAAGGACATCTTGATTGCTTCTAGATTTTGTCAACTACAAACAAAGATGCTTTAAACGGTCATGCAAAGGTCTTTGCCTGGATGTGAATTTTCAGCCCAGTTGTTTAAATGCCTGTGAGCATCATTTCTGGATTGTATGTCAGGAGTGGCTGTAGCATTTTGCATTCCCACCAGCAATGAACAAGAGTTCCTGTTGCTTCATATCCTTGCCAGCGTTTGTTATTGTCAGTGTTTTGGATTTTGGCCATTCTGATTGGTGTGTAGGGGTATCACTGTTGTTTTAATTTGCAATTCTTTAATAATATATGTTGTTGAGCATCTCTCCACATGCTTATTTGCCATGTGTATATCTTTTTCTTTCTTCTTAAGTACACTTCACGCCCAGCACAGAGCCCAATGCGGGGCCTAACCTCATGACCCTGAGATCAAGACCTGAGCTGAGATGAAGAGTCAGACTTTGAGCCACTCAGGCATCCTATCTGTATGTCTTCTTTAGTGAAACATCTGTTAAAATCTTTGGCCTCTTTTTTTTTTAATGTTTTTAATGTTTTTATTTATTTTTGAGGCAGAGCATGAGCAGGGGAGGGGCAGAGAGAGAGAGGGAGACACAGAATCCGAAGCAGCCTCCAGGCTCTGAGCTATCAGCACAGAGCCCGACGCGGGGCTCGAACTCACGGACTGTATGATCATGACCTGAGCCAAAGTCGGATGCTTAACCGACTGAGCCACCCACGTGCCCCTCATTGGCCTCTTTTTTAATTGAGTTGTTTGCCTTCTTATTGTAGGTTTTAAGAATTCTTTGCATATTTTGGAAACAAGTCCTTATAAAAATGGTTTTGCAACCATTCTTTCCCAGCCTGTGGCTTGTCTCTTCATTCTTTTAACAGTGTGTCTCACAGAGCAGTTTTTAATTTTAATAAGGTCTAACTTATAATTTTGTTTTCATGGACCATCCATTTGGTATTATATCTAAAGCTCCTCACCAAAAGATCTTCTCGATTTTTTCCACTTAGTGTTATTATGAATTGTGATAATCACTTTTTTAAAGTTCTAATAGTTCTCACAGTTTTTGAAGTTCTGATACTTGTAATTCTAATAATTGTAATTTAGATTACATGAATCTCTTCAATATTGTTTCTGGGTTCTTTAAAAGGAGCCCACTGATCTTTGAACACATTCTTACTTTCAAGTACTATATGCATACATTAAAAAATCTGCCCTTGGGGCGCCTGGGTGGCTCAGTCGGTTAAGCGGCCGACTTCGGCTCAGGTCATGATCTCGCCGTCCGTGAGTTCGAGCCCCGCGTCGGGCTCTGTGCTGACAGCTCAGAGCCTGGAGCCTGTTTCAGATTCTGTGTCTCCCTCTCTCTGACCCTCCCCTGTTCATGCTGTGTCTCTTTCTGTCTCAAAAATAAATAAACGTTAAAAAAAAATTTTTTTTTAAATAAAAAAATAAAAAATCCGCCCTTCTGGTAAAACAAATTATAATCCATTAAATTACTTGACAAATGTTTATTGTGCACTTATCATGTGTCACACTCTGCTTTAGGGGTCGGAATAGGAACAAAACCTAGAAAGGCCCTGAAGAAGTGGTATCTTTGACATGCTCATGGAGTAGCAAGGAGGCTGGTGTACTTGGCAGTGGGGGACCATTTGTGGTAGAGGAGCATGGGCGCATTGCGTAAGACTGTGAAGATTACTATAAGGACTTTGACTTTTACCCTGACACATAGGAAACCTGTTCAGAGACTGGCACAGAGGAGGGATGTTATCTAACTTACATGTACATTTAGCCTCTGTGTTGAAAATATACTCACAGAAGCAAGGTCAGAAGATAGAAGGTTTAGTGGATAATGCTGGGAAGAAGCAATGTAGAGATGCTAAGAAATCCTTAGTGTACATAGGCTTTTGTGGGCAGGGACAACTAGATGTGCTTAGGAATTAGATATGAATTAGACAGAAAGAGGAACCCAGGACGACGCCCAGGTTTTTGGTCCACACAGAAAAAAAAAAAAAAAGCGCTTTGCCAGTGTTTGAAATAGAGAAACACTGAGGTCTGGCAAGTTTTGAGGGAAGATTAGGAGTTCAGTTTTAGACTCGTTATGTTGAATATTTATTAGACATCTAATTAGAGATCTTGAGTAGGGATTAAATAATTCTACAAGTGAGGGGTTAGATCTGGATTGAAGTAATACATTTAAGCTTCTTCAATATGTATCAATGATATTTAAAACTTTGAAACTGAGATCACCAAGGGAGAGCGCAGATACAGAAGAGAAGAAATCCAAGGACTGAGAATGTCAGATTTTCATCTTCTGGTCTGGCAGCATGCGGCAAAGGGGTTTCTAGAAACAGATGAAGAGGAAGTCCTCCTTTTCCCCCTCCATCAAGGTATAGACAAATTGTTCACCTACACATAAATCTGTGGAGAGATTCTCTTCTATAGCTATGTGATAGTATAAACTGTTGATAAAGTAAGTATCATAATCTAATTTAACGGAGCAATCTGAATATGCACATAAAGATAAGCACCAAAATAAAAAAAATGTGTAAGTGTGTATATGCTTTAGTAAACATTTTGCCAATAGTGTTTTGATTCCTATTTGGCTTAGTATTTATTTTATTGTTACCTAATTCTTAATTAAACAAAAGACTTCACTCATCTATTCTTTTATTCAATAGGTATTTACTAAGTGTCTACTGTGTTTGAAGTATTTTTGGCTAAATCCTGTGGCATAAACATTGTTACTTTTAGTTATTTTTCTACTCCTTATGTTTTCAAAAACTCACATTTGGATTTCTTAGCAGAAGGCAAGTGTGAATATTGTTATTTTTAGAGAGTTGAAAATAGATATGCAAAAATCAAATATATATGCATTTCCTCTGTTTTACAGCCACAGCAATATCAGCAGAATTTCATGTTCAGAAACTTTGTCATAAAAAAATGATTTAGAAAAATCCCACTATTGGTACATCCAAAGATTTTATAAAGTCAAATGCATTAAATTACTTTGAGTTTGAGAAGCCATTTAAATATTGCAGTCATGAGGTCCTTTGGCAATAACCTTGAAGAGCAGAAAAATATCCTGGGAATCTCACTGCTTTACTCTTGAAGTTCCTCCTTCTTGTAGGTCTCCACTGACCCATATCAACTACTGTTGGGCTCTTGGTCCTAAACTAAATACATGGGCCTTTCTTGATGCTCAGAATCCTTGTCATTTTCATTTGCTTAAATATAAAGCCTCAGTGTTACTTATTATAATAATTTTTTGATGATAACTGTGAGGACAAATTTTTTGTAAAGCTGAAGATTTAATTCTAGATCATTTCTACACTTCCAGGGTCTCACAAATTAAGTGAACATACTGACAATAATTCAGTGAAAAGCGATTCATTCTCATTGATAACATGCCCCTTTGAACTTTAAAATGGTAACGAAATTGAGTTGATACTGAATTGCCATCTTACAAAATACCCATAATAGCAGTGACTAAACAATTTGCATTTCCATTTCTTAAAAACAAATGATCCCAAACCATTCAAAGTTCTTCACAAAGCATGAAATTACCTCCTGTTCCCGAGTCACAAAATGGCACTGGAACATAAACTCAAAGTGAAGATCCATAGGAATATGAAGAACATTTGCCTACTTGCAGATGTGCAAAGAAAAGCTCCAGTTTATGCCGAGCCCTCAAAAAACTCCCAAATTGCTAAGAAATAGTCAGAAGCCTCATGCTTCTGGGCAACAGAGTTCAGAAATCACTAATACAGGAAATTTCTGCTGCAGAGAATGCAAATCAACTCAGAAACAAAAAAGTTTAAATGTCATTACTTGCACTCAATGAAAAAGGCATATTTAGAAATGCCAAGAGATCGATAACTAAATGCCAGACTTTCCACAAATTGTTCATGAAAGTTACATCTATTCACTGAACTGTAGAAAATAAGGAATGCCTTAATATTTGTTGGTCTGAATTTTGGTGCTACACAAACTTAAAGAAATCAATGAGTAACATGGGCAACTTTTAAAGGTTAACAAACATAAAATAAAATGATACCTAGGAAAGTCGAAAGAAGACCGTAACAGAAAAACAAACAAGCAAACATAAACTAAAAAGTTCTTAAAAAGTCATACAAAATGGATAAAAGTCATACAAAAATACATAGCTTAACAAGATGCAAGTTGATTTTTTTTAAAGGACTAATAAAAGGGCCAATCTTTGTTAAAATGGACTATGATTAAAATGAATAAAGGCAAAAATATTGAGGCGTAGTTCTTGGTATCCAAATTTTGTTTGTTAAGAAAAGGATATTATGAAGAAATAACTTGTTTGAAAATTTAGGCAATATTCAGTTATCTGCCTTTAATTTATTAGTATATTTTTCTATATTATGATTTTCCCTTTAGCTTCGATGTGCCTCACAAGTTGTGATATTTTCATTAACTTCAAAATAATTTGTAACTTTCATTATGACATTTGGAGCCATTAATTTATATGGAAGTGGGTTGTGTTTTTGATTAATGAGTAATTTATTAACAACAAAATGCTCAGGCTTTAAGGATATGATGTATAGGTTTTGACACTTATGTGACCACCATTCTGATCACTATATAAAATATCTCCAACATCCCACTAATTTTTTCCTGCACTCCTTTGTGGTTAAATACTTCACCTTTCTCCAAGTGGCAACCACTGTTTTGATTTCTGCCATAATAGAAACGGATTATAAGGTATATGGTGTTTTGTATCTGACTATCTTGCTCCAAATAGTTTTTTGAGTTTCACCTATTATGTTGTGTCCATCAGTAGTTCATTATTTTATAGTAGTTAGTAGTAAATTCCATTTTATTAATGTATCTTGCTATGTTTATTCATTCTGTCTTGATAAACATTTGGTTTACTTTCAGTGTTCGCCTATGAAAAGAATGCTTTGAATGTTCTTGTACAAGTCATTTTGTGGACATAAATATTCATACCCTTGGGTCATCTCTGTTCTTGTCTTCATTTTGATAGTTTTTGTTGTGGAACTTGAAAAGCTTATTCTACATTTTTATGGAGAATCATAAGACTGAGAACAGACAAAATAATTCAGATAAAGAGAATAGACAAAATACTCAAGATGAAGAAAGAAAAGGAAAGTGAAGAAGAAGAAGAAGAAGAAGAAGAAGAAGAAGAAAAGGAGATCAAGGAGAAGAAAATAAAAGAAAGGAGAGGAAGAACCAGGCACCTGGGTGGCTCAGTTGGTTGAGCATCCGACTTCAGCTCAGGTCATGATCACACAGTTCGTGGGTTGGAGCCCTGCGTCAGGCTCTGTGCTGACAGCTTAGAGCCTGGAGCCTGCTTTAGATTCTGTGTCTCCCTCTCTCTCTGCCCCTCCCCCATTCGTGCTCTCTCTCTCTCTCTCTCTCTCTCTCTCTCAAAAATAAATAAACATTAAAAAAATTTAAGAAAGGAGAGGAAGAAGAAAAAGAAAATTCTTATCAGATATCATACAATGTTTGTGAGGCTGTAAGAATGAAAGAAATATGTTATTGAAAGTAGTATAGACAAATAGACAACTGGAACAGAATAGAGAGCCAAGAATCAGGCTTTCATAAAAAATAGATCCTTGCAAGACACAAAGCACTATTAGGAATGATACAGGGATGTCACTGTAGATCCTAAAGCCATTAAAAGTATAAACAAGGGAATACTAGAATAAGCTTTTCAAGTTCGACGCCCACCCAAAATAGTGGAAATTTGCATTTGCTACTGTGAGCTAGGAAGCTTTTCAATACTTAAAGGTCTTCTGGTAAGATCAGTGAGTGTATTAAATGTTAACCTTTCGATGCTATATAAAGATATATCCAATGTTCGAAAGATCTACATGTCTCAATGAACGAATATGTTCTAAATTATCAATGACTGTATTACAAAATCATACATGGATAAAGAGTAATCGAAATGTGTATGATGGACAATATATTTTAGTGTGGTAAGGCATGAAAGTGCAGTTATAGCTTCACGTTCCACATTACAACTAACCTTGAAGAAAACTTTGGCTTGTCAAATTTTGGTATAGTATCAAAGAAAGGATTTTACAATTATGCAGAAAAAGCATTAAATATTCCTCTCTTTTCTAAGGCATTAATTATTCCTCCCTTTTCTGTATGGAACTGGATTTTCTTCATCTATGTCAACCAAAACAATATATTTCAACAGATCAACTACAGAAGCAGTAATGATAAGTCAGGTTATTTCCATTAAGCCAAACATTAAAAAGATATACAAAAATATAAAATAATGCCACACTGCTCACTAAATTTTTTGTTTTGAAAAATAAAGTTATTTTTCTCTAAACATTTTATTTATATAGAATATATTCATTATTTTCAAATGAATTAATCAATGAATATTTCACATTTTCCTCTTTAAACTTCTAATTTGAAAAATGCTGATGGATATAACCCATATAAACCAAAGTGCTTTGAGATCTTCAGTTACTTTCAGGATACTAAGAAGTCCTGAGATCAAAAACCTTGAGAACAACGACCCTAGGAAAATACCCATACAAATGTCATTGGACAAAAATGTTCATGACAACTCTATTGGTAACAGTTAGAAAACTGTTAACAACCCCAATATACTGGTGTACAACATCAAAGATGAATAAGTTATGATATAATTATGTACATCATGCCAAAAGTTAGTGCAGGGAAAATGAATGAATGATAGTAACATTATTGAATCTCAGCAATAAAATTTTGAGCAAAAAATGCATGTGGCTACAAACTAAATTAGTATGATCTCATATGAAGTTAAAAGATGCCAACTAGATAAAATATTATCAAGAATAATATTTGGTAAGAAGAATATATTTGGAAAACTTATAAACCTAATCAAGGGAATGGTAGACACAAATTCAGAATAGTGTTTCCCTGGGAAAGGAGCAGATGGTTGACATTGAAGAGGGACATGCAAGGGATTTCCAAGGTAATAATAATATTCTGTTTTTAAAAATGTCATGTTGTGTATGTGAGTTTTTGATTCATTATTATTATGTATATCTTACCAACGTTTAAAAATATTTAAGGGCAAATTACAATTTAAGAGAATATATTTGCAAATATATAACAAAACATTAAATTATGAAAATATATGGAGTTTTTCAAATAAAATAAGAGATTGGGAAATCAAATAAAATATGAGAATGGACATAAACAAGCAATTGGTAAAAGAAATAAAAAATGATAAGATGTTTAACCTTTTAGTAATCAGGAAAATGGTAATTATAATGTGTGTATTGGGTATACCTCATATATCTTACTGGTTTAAATATTATACAGTGTTTCCAAGGGTGTAAAAAGGTCATAAACTATTGGTTGTAGCATAAGTTTAGAAGAATTAATCAAAATGTGAAGTTGCCATACGGTGCCTCAGCTAATCTATATCTGTGAATCTGTTCTAAAGATCCTGCCCATGTACACAAAATGGATGAAAGGAATGGTCTCAGCAGTACTGCTTGTGATAGTAAATTATGGAAAGCAGCTTAAGTTCCGTCTTAGGGAAATGATCAGATACTTGGGTGAAGATCCCATATTACGTGACATACTATGGTAACCTGTTGAAAAGAATGAGGTGCTCTTAAATATCCTGAAATGTAAAGATATCCAGGATACTGTTAAAGAAAAGAAGCAATTTTGAAGACAGTATATATGACATGATCCTACTCATCTACAAAAATGGGGAAATGGTGTATGTATGAGTGAATAGGAAAAACTGCCAAGAGTATTGATTTCTGAAGAGGGCAGTTCAATGTACAGAGTAGCAAGTTTTCACATTTCATTCTCCATAGTTTAATAATGCTGAAAATTTTTTACATTGAGTATATGTTTGATGAGCCATTGGCTTTATAATATATAAAAAATTTACACAAAATAGTAATACACAAAAAGGCCATTAATCAAAAGAAAGATTTGGAACAATACAAATGAACTTAAAAATGGATGAATGAATACTTACCTAAGACATGGAAATATTAGGGATATACGTGGGGACACAATGAATGGATTTTAAATAGATACAGCAAAAGTAATCATATGCTACTTTATCAGAATAAACATCTGTAGAAAAACATCCCTTAAACTAGATCCACATTACTAAGAACAATGCCATGATCTTCATTGGCCAATTCCACATCAGCAGCTATGACAAAATACAAGTATAATAATGATGAAATTTTTGAGTTGCAAATAAGCTATTCCCAGCCCAGGTTTTGAAAAAAAAATCAATATTATTGTAGCATATTACATTGGAATGGTGATAGGTTAGAAAATATATGTTATTCTGTATAGTATCTAATACATTTAATTCTTCACCAGGTCCTTTGGAATAAATTCCTTGCCACGCAGTATTATTAATTATGTCAACATCAGACATTTGTGCTACTTAGTATTCTGCAGTGAGCCAAGAAGATCCTTCAATGAGTTAACTTTCCCTCAGGATTAAGAATTTCATTAGAAACTAACAGCAATTAAAATATGTCTGAAAGAAGTTAGTGACATCTGTATGGAAATAATGGCGCCCGGAAGATGTCTCCATTATTCTATCTTGGTTGCCAGAGATACGGATGACAGGAAAATAAGAAATAGATCTTGGGCCTTTCCCTTCACACACACATACATCCAAATCTTTACATGACTTGATTCCAAAATATACAGGAATAAAACATCTTTTCTATTTCTGCTTCAAGAAAGCACAAATTTTTACTCCCGGGCATTTTTTGTCACTTATCGTTTCTGATATTCTAAATCTCAGAACATGATAATTTATTCCATCACAAAGGAAGAAAGTTATTCATTTATGTCTACTCTCAAGTCATATCAGAGAGAATTTAAGCACTTTGGCATCTCCATATTTTATGTGAAATGTTTATAAATAATTAATAAAAGATTCCGAGAAATTGGTGCTGAAGACTGAAAGCACGCATGGAAGCGAGTGAAATGGAGACAAGTTTGCCTTAAAAATAAATAAAATTTCAGAAACCCTTAGGCATTGTTTTAGTCGGGATATTGAAATGGACTCAGTTTTACTTGTGGGTGATGTATCACACCCCAGTGCTTGGTTGTATGGTGGGTCCTAGAAGGTCGGAGCTGAACAATTCCATTTCTGGCCTTCTAGAAGCAATTAAAATCAAATTCCCAAGTCATCTTAACAGCAGAACTAAGAAGAATGGCCATACTAGGCATTTTATATGGCGACAGCCTGGCAGCGTGTGTCAGTGAGGAAGAGATGATCCTGACATGTGACACGAGCCAATGTGAGAGCCCAGAGGTAGATCCAAGGCCTCAAAGTTTTAACAATGTAAGGAGTCTTTTTAAAATTGTTAAAGAATCATTAAATTTTAAAGCAAAATAATTTTAAAAACTGCAAATACACAATTAGATTTTAAAGTAAATACTTAGAATAAGACGAAATCAAAAAATTACAGAGTTTCAAGCTAATAATTGTACACACATAAAAATCCAGAAACATAACCTATACTTCTATCTGCCATATCTTTACTATAATTTTTCCTGCAGTTTTGGGGCTTATTCTGATGGTCTCTTTGTTTGAAAATACTATTGCAATATTGTTTTTAACTTAAGGATAGAAATACAATTCAGTTTCTCCTCTAGCATGAGTGATCAAAATTTATATTTTATTATTAATATTTGGCATTCATAAAGCTTTTACTTGCCACACATTTTCACTTTGTGTGTGTGTGGTTTTGTTTGGATATTTAACACACAGGACCTTAATTCCATTTTGCTTAATTTCCATCAAAAAAGAAAGAAATATGATGCTTACAATTGTATATGCTACATTTTAAGAATACTTCTGACAGGAGAGAACCTCCATATTAACAAGATATGTTATATGTTATACAAAATCTTCTCCTTGCCATTTTAATATTTGATGATTGAAAGAATTTTTCAGAGTCCACATGTTCTCATACATCTAGTGTTGAACACTGTATGTAATATTCCTTTATGGTGCTGCCTCTTTTTTAAAATTAATTTATTTATTTTGAGAGGGAAAGAGAGAGAGGGACAGAAAGAGCACATGAGCAGGGGAAGGGCAGAGAGAGAGAATCCCAAGCAGGGTGCACTGCCAGCACAGAACCCGATGCGGGGCTTGAACTCATGAACCCGTGAGATCATGACCTGAGCTGAAATCAAGGGTCAGGCTCTTAATCAGCTGAGCCACCCAAGCATTCCTCTGGTTCTATATCTTTGTGTCATGATGCTGGACGGTCAGGACAATGGACAATTACAGGTATTCCTGGAGGCCATTCCTGCTTTGGCGATAACTGTGTATTTCATGGAAGTGACTGTGACCTATGTAGATATGTTTTTAAACCCAAACTAAATGCCTCTCCAGCTTAACTTTTCCTTTAGCCAGATCTCAAAAATGCCTGAGGCTCCAAGCCATCTGAGAGGGAGTGAATGTGTATGGTGGAGGGGAAGTCAGAGGAAAGTCCGAGCGTGAAGAGACAGTGTTATATAAGTAAATAAATTTTAAAATCTTACTTGTGCAAATTTTATGGGAACCTGTGACCGTGACATGTTGATAAGGCCCGTCCCAGAGTTTTGGAAGGGGCCTGGAACTCAAGTTTCGTTAGCTTTGCAGTCTCTGCCAGAGACTCTGTGCATGTAGTGAGGCCAGTATCTTCCCTTCCTTCCCCATGGATGGCAGCAGGCTGGCATCCTATAACAAAACCTTCCTGTAGCTCCCTATGTACCCTTTGGCTGTAGATCCTTCCCACTCTAGTTTTCTGAAAAAAAAAAAAAAAAAAAAAAAAAAAAAAAAAAGTGTTAATAGGTTTAATAGTGAATAAGCAGGACCACAATGGGGTGGAGAATCCTAGGTGATTTTTTTTTTCTCCAGGACTGTTCTCAGCAGTCGTTTAAAAATCCAGGGACACCTGGGTGGCTCAGTCGGTTAAGTGACTGACTCTTGATTTCTGCTCACATCATGATCTCACAGTTTGTGAGTTCGAGCCCCTCATCCCACTCTGTGCTGATGGTGCAGAGGCTGCTTGGGATTCTCTGCCTCCTTCTCTCTCTGCCCCTCCCCTTCTTGCTCTCTCTCTCAAAAATAAACATTAAAAAGTAAAAACAAAAATACAGATGGCATTCATCAGAACTACACAGAGTATATCACCTCCACTCTTGCAGTGAACCATCTCCTACTATGTGAGCTTGTATGTTGCATATATTTACTATAACTTGTTCTGTGAATATACAGCAAATGGCTATTTATTGCGAGAAAAGGCTAAGTGGCACTGAGCCTTAGTGAGGGCATTTCTTAATTAAATTGAGTAGTAATAATCACTATAACTTTGATTAATGCTAAGAATGGTCTTAATTTTAGATCCTCATCCATTTTTTTTCTTAAAATTCTCCTGCCTGCTACTCTTTTCAAGTTACTTTTATGGCTACCATATAATGAATGTGAAGTAAAATAATTTCTGAACTACTGCTGCTAGGAAGCCAGGTAATGAGAATACACAAGACATGACGTGGACCTATATACTTGAAGTGGATCCATTTTCACCTTGATCTCCAATGAGGAAGGAACCCTTTCCACCAGAGGAAGTCAAAGGCATTTCTTTCTGCTTCACCTTAGCATTATAGAAAACTCTCATCCTGCAGAGACTAGAGAATGTGTTGACAATGATATAAAGAGAAAATTATATATATGTAGGACAGAGAACATTTGGATCAGAGGAAAAGAAAACCAGGCCTGGAGGATAAGGTACTGATGCTGACTCCCAGGTTGGGGGCAGTTTCAGTGGAATCAACCTGCCACGAAGAAGCAGGCTCAAAGTGTAGGTAATGGGGCCGTGTGAGGGACGGAGCACCGATCTCATGTGGTGGGCAGGTTGGGCGCTCAGCAGTAGGGGCAGGAGCCAGGCAGGAGCCATGGTGAAGGGACAGCTGGGTTATTGAGACCATGCTTAAGTTCCATTCCTGATGGATATTGTGGAAACAGTTCCATATATTGTTCATCGGTTGGTTGAAGACATATACTATATTCCAATAGGACAGCATCCCAACATCTAAGGAGATGTATGCTAGCTGGTGCCATAATGAGCCCTCAGCTGCTTTGTTCTTCTGGGTGATGGGACACATGAAACACCAATGAATTATGGGAAGAATACATTGGTGCATTTCCTAGGCAATGAGCTATCCCGGTTGGTCATGATGTTGGATAGGATGTCAGAGCAGTGAATGACAGTTTCTATAAGTCTACAAATGGGGATTGGGTAGAAGCCCTGCAGACAGGAAAGGCATTTCCATATCCAGAACAGCTGCGTGCCAGGGGCCAAATGTTGTGCTGGTTTTCCTTAACAAAGACACCACATTCTAAGCACAGCTGTGATTAGCATCACTTCCTGATTAAGTGTGCTATAATTTACTGTTATTCTCCCAGAACCTGTCCTCTGCACTAGCCAGACAAGAAGTTAAATGGTCAGGATTACTCCCCCTCCTCCCTCCCCAGAAGCTATATTAGAACAAAGATGCTTCTGGTGCTCTTACCACTTAGGAATTTACAAGGGTTTTAGGAACCTTGTGAACGCTCTCCAACCCTGTGAGCATTGAGTACTGTTCCTTTGAATAATTTCAGGTGGTTCTTTCCTGGAAGTGGGCAGTGTCCTCACATGCGTGCTCTGATAAGTGTTCTGGTCACTTGAGGATGTATCTTTCCAGACCTCTGGGGTTCTCTCCCTTTGCGGCTCTCTCTTCTCTGGTACTCTGTCCGGCCAACTAGCCCCTTGGATCTTCCCAGGCTCTCAGTTTGCTTCCTCCACTCAGTGAGTTCACTTGTTCCACCTAGGTTTCCCCTCCTCGAGCTGCATGCTGCCAGGAAACTCTCTTTAGGCAGCGAGTGGAGACCATCACACCTTTTCTTTTTGTTTCTCATTTGTCATGAGTCACACTGTTCTTTATGCCCGAGTTCCAGTGTTATAAAAGCCATTGTTTTATTTATTATGTCGATTTGAAAAAAAAATTAGGCTGGAGGGTAAATCTGGTTACTATCTCTCAATCTTTGGCAGGAGTGGAAATTCCCAAATTCAGTTTATTTTAGTTTAGTTTAGTTTAGTTTAGTTTATTGATTTATTTTGAGAGAGAGAGAGAGAGAAAACATGCACATGAGAGCAAATGCACAAGTGGGGAGGGGCAGAGCAAGAGAGAGAGAGAGAGAGAGAGAGAGAGAGAGAATATCAAGCAGGCTCCACACCTATCAGCATGGAGCCTGAGGTGGGGCTCAAATCCATGAACCATGAAATCATGACCTGAGCCGAAATCAAGAGTCAGATGTTTAACCGGCTGAGCCACGCAGGTGCCCCGAAATTCATTTTATTTTAAAATTTGATTTGAATGGCTGTCACCTGTGAAAAAGGCATCTTCAAATATATACAGATCCAAGTGAATGAAGTAACGTAGTTGTCCATGCTTATTATATCATATTGCTTTTTGTTTCATTTATCAGTTACATAAAAGGTTTTCGTTAAAATGTAGCTATTGTATTTCTATCTTCCCAGATGCCAATCATTGTTCTTAAAAAATAAGTGGGAATATGTTGCATTTTTATATTTAAGCAAATGACTCAAAATCCATCAAAACTATTTATTTGGAAGTATTTTGGAGAGCTTAAGTAAATCTGTGATCATATTCTTAAGTGCACAGATATGAAAGTTTTCATAGATAACACACATCATTTCCAGCAACAAAATCACATAGTGATACAAACATTAGCAGGTAGCAGTTCTCAAAATGTGCTCTGTATGACAAGGAAAGCAAGTGAGCTTGGGAGAGAGGCAGAGAGAGAGAGAGAGAGAGAGAATCTTAAGCAGGCTTCACACTCCGCACAGAGCCCAAACCCACAACACAGGGCTCAAATGCACCAACTGAACCATAAGACATTGACCTGAGCAGAAATCAGAGTCAGATGTTTAACCAACTGAGCCACCCAGGTGCCCCACGGAGTTGTTTTTAAGAGCGTATGAGATAGATAAACTGAAGGACTGGATAAAAATTTTTGCTCCTTTTTCCTGCTTCTATTCTTGCTGAGACCCACTTTACACATGTCTTGTAATGCAAATAGCAATGTCCTCCTTGTAAGGGACAGGAGTTAGTGATTCTCTAGAATAAATAACATCTAAGGAAGGACCAGGTGAGAATGACAGAAGGAAGCTATCATATGTGTATTCCAGACCACCTGCACTAGACATCTCCAGGTCAGGACCCCTGGCTTTAAGGAATAATACCTGGGCCCCCCGTCTTTGTTCTAACTGGTTCCTGGATACCTGAGGGAGCACATACACCAGACCACCCACCATCCTCCATAAAAAAAAAAAAAAAAAAAAAAAAATGCCTAGACCCTGAACAAAGCTAAGACTCTCTCTTTTCCTTTCAGAGTCTTCTGGATGCTCCATCTGTATTTCTCTCTCTCTCTCTCTCTCTCTCTCTATATATATATATATATATATATATGCAATAAACTCTGCCTTTGCCTCCTGCTGGCTCACATTTGGTTCCCATCCTGCATGAAGCCAAGGACCATCTTGGCAGGTCCTATGGGATCCTGCCCTGGGTCCTCAGACCTGGCCTGCCTGCATCACAGGTAGGTTTTCATTTTGTTAACCTCTCCTCTTTACCTTGCAGGAACAGATTAAATCTGTTTATTTTGGGCAACATATCTTCTGGGAAGCATCTTAGTAAGAGTCACTTGTTCTCACTAAAAAGGTCAGCACATTGGTTTCATTGTGCTTGAAACATCAGTGGAAAAAAATATAAAAGTTAGTCCACATTTTCTGGATACTTAGATTGCAAATATTCTACTAATTGTGATGGTTCCACATTCTCATTAGCTAACATTTCAAGGCAGAAAACACACTTAATGTGAAACTCAAATTGCCTGGACAACTTAGAATCATTTTGGTTTCCCTCTTGTCATATGTGATTACATCTTCATTGTTTTTACCCCTGATATACTTGATAAAGAGCCCGAAGTGGAATAGAAATGTCTGGGGCACCTGGGTGGCTCAATTGGTTAAGTGTCCGACTTTGGCTCAGGTCATGATCTCACGGTCTGTGAGTTTGAGTGTCTCATCAGGCTCTGTGTTGACAGCTCAGAGCCTGGAGCCTGCTTCACATTCTGTCTCCCTCTCTCTCTGCCCCTGCCCTGCTCATGCTCTGTCTCTCTCTGTCTCTGAAAAATAAACATTAAAAAAAAAAAGAAATGTCTGCCAATTTTTGTTGTTTGCCTATGAATTATTGATATTATGTTTAGACCAAGTTTTTGTTGTTGTTGTTGCTTTAAGAAGATGGCAGGAAGACTCTGGCGTGAAGCCATCACTGTCACCTCCTCTGCAGTTAGAACTTCTATGCTTCCCCTAGGATGCCTCAGTTACTGTATGTGACACATGCCTGTCTTACCTACGACTGAATTAGGGCACCTGTATCTATCCATATATGACATGTTAATAAACCTTAATTCCTTATTTTTTAAATTTAA